>NW_017674686.1:0-10849 GCF_001879085.1 Nicotiana attenuata | reverse complement strand
GCAAAATTCGTTTCATATTTTTAATTAATATATATAATATATATATATATATATATATATATATTATTAATTGGTTCAGTACTTTTATTTGCTTTTAAAATCATTTTTTACTATTTTTTATAAATAAAAGGGGTAAAAGTGGCTATTTAAAATTTGGCCTCATTTCGTTTCAAATTGCAGCCCATTTGCATTTCGATTATAGCCACATTAACCCCACCCCCCCCCTAATTGACCCAATTTGAATCCCAACCGGGCTAGCCCAATTCCGTATCCTTAACCCATTTAACTACCCGACCAAAGCCTCCTTTAATCCAGACCGTTGATCCATCTGATCAACGGTCACGATATCCCCTTTCCATTTTTAATTCCCCAAACCATATCCTATCCCCCATTTTGTTTAGTCCGCCGCCCTTGAATACTCTCCACTCTCAAAACTCTCTCGAAGGTTCTTCGGAACCCTAGCCAATCTCTGACCCTTTTCCACCGTACTTTCAACCGGAATCCATGGCTTCTCAGGCCATGGATGGTCTATACTCACCCCTCTCCACCATTAGACCTTAGGAGTTCGAGGTTGTTAAGTTTGACTTCGATGGTTCTCCTCCAGATCTTCTCAATATCTTTGGTTCCATGGCTTCTCCGGCCATGCTCCGGCATATTCAAGCACGAGAAGCCTGATTCCTGACCTCTTCGACCCAGGATTCTGACTTTTCCAAGCCTTTCTCATTTCTAGGGTTTCTCTGAAACCCTAAGTTGTTCGGGTTTTCTCTGTTTATTTTTCTTAGATCTATGGTATGTTTGTGTTCTACTAGACCTCTAAATTGTTTTTCCCCAATTTTTCTTTTCAAATTGTTTATTTTTCGATTAGGGTTTCTGAAAGGTTTTCAAAAAATATCTTTCTGATTCTGGCTATTTCTTCCTTTATGTGTGTTTGTTCTATACTATGCTCGTATATTTTCTGTTACTACGTGTGTGTTGTTCTTCTACTTCTTCTTTCCTACTATACATGTTACTCCTGTGCTCACATGCTAATCCTTGTTATGTTATCTCGTCTAGTTATGTGTTTACTGTTGAGTTCTTTGTTTTATTTGCTTACTAGACTCTGTTTGTGTTCTTGCTAAGCATGTTTCATCTACTGTGGCTTAAAGTTTACACCACCTCTCCTTTCCTCTGAACTTGCTTAAGTTCCGACTTTCTAAAACATGCTCTTTTTATGCTCTTTAAATCAGCTTTCTTTCTTGGTTATTACAAACCTGCTATCCTATTTGTTTTGTTTCTCATGAGGCTCTGAAACAGACACTTTGAGTCTTTCAATGGCTTGCCTTCTCATCTCTATGTCTGATTTGATTTGAAACCCTAGATTTGGGGTTTCTTTGGCAAGTTTGATTTGGTGTTTGGACTAGGGTTCTGCATTGGAACCCTGGACTTCAGACTCACTATGAGTCTACAAACTGAACTTGTTTTCCCTTTGCTTATGATTCTGAACCTTTCAAATATTAGACCTCTTTTCTTAGTAACATGACTACCCCTTTGTTTGATTTGTCTGCTTTATATATGAGAAGTTCTTCTTTCAAAAAAAGGTTTTGCCAACTACTAATTGATTCTCAATTCCTTTAATGGGGTTTGACTGATTGTTACTGATTTTCTCTAATTGAACCATCTTTACCTTTTCTCGACTTAGTTCATTCGAACAAAGCCTGCCACTTTGATTTTACTAGCTGTTTGATTGATTCCCTTTCCTTATTTCACACAAACCGTGTACCATTGGACTTTTGCCTTAAATAACTTTCATGTATTTACCCTTTATTGTATGCTGGAAAATATTTTTTCAAAATCCCTTTCCTAAATTATTTTTACCCCGTTTGAAATTAGAATCCCTTAATTAAAGGGAGATTGATTTCAATGTTATTTCCTTACCTTGTTCTTACTTGTTTGCCGCAACTATAAAAGGGGCCTCGACCTTACAACAACTAAAAACAACTTTTGAACTTTTTGAACTCTTGAATCCTAAGTTCAATACTCATACTCTCACACGCATATTCTCAATCACAATACTCTTCAAATTCTCTACTCTCTTCTGAGACTTTTGTACTGCTCTGCTTGCAACTTGGCTTTCCAGACAGGTTATTTATAAGCCTAGGACCCCCTCCCTCTTTATGTGTTTACTTCTCTCTTTCAGAGTTTTTAAATTGCAGTTTTCGGTTCTTTTAAACCCTGCCTTTTGCTTTAATCATTTAAAAAAAATCTCTTTAAATGTCCAAGTACTTTTTTTTTCTGTCCCAAATTGTCGCCCCATTTCATCCCTTTGTCTGATTATTTGTATCAATTATTTGACTCCCATTCTTCTGCACTCGTATATTCTTTAAATAAATTANGCACTCGTATAGTCTTTAATAAATTATGAAATTGCCTAGTCCCAAATTTCAGCTCGTTTATTTAACTTTTATACTTCCCCTACTTGCAATAGTTATGTGAGAATTATCTCGTATGTTTATTTGTTGTTCACATTTAAAGTCATAATTGTAGCATGGCCGGGAACCACACTAGTGGATCTTGGGGGGTGCCTAACACCTTCCCCCCGAGATAATTTCAAGCCCTTACCCATTCTCTGGTTCTTCTTCTCTTCATTTCTTTCTTAGTGTCCTAATGCACTTAATCATTAGGTGGCGACTCTTCTAAATCTCAAAACCCAAATTCCCAAAAGGAATAGAGTTGTCCGCCCAAATGTCGTAAACCCGATTTCGCCTTTAGAAAAAGGGGGCATCGACAGCATGGCGACTCCACTAGGGATGTCTTTAAGGCTTTTACCATTTTATGCTATTTGTGACTTCACGCTTCTTTACATGTCTTTACTAGTTTTCAAGTATTTATTCTTTCTTCTATTGGGAAACTAACTTGGTTCTTTGTTTCTTTTCTTTAATGCTTTCTTTTGTCGCTTTCCTTAAATACTGTTGTAAAAACTGCAATTATTGTAACCATTATTTTATGAACGTGAAAGTACATGACAATTTGTTAATTATTGTATTGCATTTTTTCGACATCATATTCCACTCGTGCCAAACAAAAGACCTTAGCAATGCTTATAATGAGTGGTTGCGCTCTTCCGATATTATCACCCCCTAAATTCGGCAAAGGCATATTTGTGGTAAAACCAGTCGATCAACGGTGTAGTCGACGGTTCCGCGCCTTTCCCTCTTGAGTTGTCCGCTCAAGGGTACCAGTCTAAAACCCCATAGGAACCTTACTCTGTTTAATTGTGCATGCATCATGGTCGAACCTAGCCGAGTCAGTTATTTTGTCCACATAATGACTCTTTAAAATAGCCTTGTCCAAAGTCCACTAGGTTTCCTTGAGACCCAAACGGACCTTACCACGTTCTGTGCATTCATTTGGAGAACTAAATGCTTCTTATGCTAATTATTGATGTTAAATAGTCGAGTCTGGTGGGGGGAAGGGGCCTAACCCTTTGTTTTGCAGAAATGAGGCACGAAGTCCCCAGATTCGGCATGGTCACCAACATTCACCCCAAATTGCTAAGCTGGTGGAAGGATCTCCATTCCAGCGATCAAACTCTTGTCCGGAAGTATCTAGGAAACCTGCCTTCTCTCCTAGACATTCAACTCAACAACAAAATCATAGAAGCTGCAACTCTGTTTTGGGACTGTGATAGGTCGGTATTCCGCTTTGGAGACATTGAGATGACACCTTTGCTTGAGGAGATAGGAGGACTGGCTGGGATACCATGGGAAACTCCGGGCTTGCTAATGCCGGAAAATCGTAAGGGTAGGGGTTTCCTTAAGATGATAGGTCTAAAGAAGAATCCCGACTTGACATGTTTGGAGAAATCTTACATTCCCTTTGACCATTTGTATGAA
Organism: Nicotiana attenuata; assembly: GCF_001879085.1. Classification (NCBI taxonomy): domain Eukaryota; kingdom Viridiplantae; phylum Streptophyta; class Magnoliopsida; order Solanales; family Solanaceae; genus Nicotiana; species Nicotiana attenuata. The sequence continues at coordinate 6,977 of NW_017674686.1, read as the reverse complement.
AGGTACGGCCATAGCAAATCATACCGTACCTATCCGGACGAGTTCGCCATCACCTCATTGGGGCACATCCATCGAAGGGTATTTGTGTTTATGTTCTGCTTCTTGGGGATGATAGTTTTTCCGACAAAGAAAGCAAGAATCCATACCAGACTGGCCATGATCACCAAAACCTTGATGGAAGGAATTAACGGGCAGCCATTCAGCCTTGTGCCAATGATAGTTGCAGAAATATACCGAGCCCTAGAAAGATGTCAACAAGGGGCCAAACATTTTGAGGGATGTAATTTGCTACTCCAACTATGGCTCATGGAGCACCTCCAAAGGGGTGAGTACCGGCAGGAAATAGAGACTGGGATGATCATATCGCTTTTCATCACCCAAAGCGTTATATGCCCAACATGTTCGCCCTACCAGAGAATTCTAGAGAGTGGGTCGAGCTCTTTGACAATCTTACTGAAGACCGGGTGCAATGGATGTTTGAGTGGTTCCCTACTGAAGAATTCATCATACGGTCTAGGGATGCTCCATTTCTGATACTGATCGGTTTAAGAGGGACCTACCCATATGTCCCTATCCGGGTTATGAGACAGGCAGGCAGGAAGCAGGTTATACCAAGGGTCGACAAGATGAGTCATTTCCGGGCTGACTTCCAGGCTGACGATAGTCCGTTCAAGTGTCAAGCTCAGCATGTGTGGCACTGCAAAATCATCCTGGGAAAGGATTCCATAGAACCAGACAGGTACCACGCTGGTTATACTCCATACTATCCAGGCTGGTTGGAGGACGATCATAGTGGGTTAGGACAACCCGGGTTTGTTCGAGGTCACAGGATTATCAACGAAAGGGCTGAAGCACAGGTAAAGTACAACCAATTGCGCAAGAGGATGCGGGAATGTGAAAATGAGCACCGCGAAATACAAGAAGCCAATCAAAAGCTAATTGGAGAATGGAAAGATATGGCTGTCAGCGCCAACAAACGACTAATCTGTTTGGAGCGGAGCATAGTGGAGCTGGAAAAGAAGTTCCTGAAGAGGGTTGAAGATTGCCGGGTTGCTGAAGGAAATAAAGGCGGACATCTGGCGAGGGCCTACTTGTTGCTAGGATTGCATGAGCTGGGAAAACTGTACGAAGGAGCCAACAATGCCAAGTCTGGGTAAGGTCCTTCTGGGATCAAGTAGATAGGAGTTTTCATTTCTGCTTTATAAAATGTAATAGGGCCTATGGCCACTAGTGACATCTTTATTTCCTGTTATTTAGTGTCGTTTTGGGATTCGTCTTATGTTTATCAATGAAATGAGGCATTTAGCATTCTAAGTTCTCCAAATTTACTTGTCGCTAGGCTTACCTCGGGCACAACGAGGCTCCCAATTTAGGAGACGATTTATATTCTTACACTATGTGTTTAAATATTGCAACGTTTTCTTCTCACGATCCCTACTAACTTGTTACCTTTTGTTTTTACTTTTGTTTATTCCCCTCTCCAAAGGTTAGTTCGTGCACTCTGGCATCGTCATCATATTCCACAAGATCCAAGGGTCCTCCGCCTCCTCCTCCTCCTCCTATCAGAAACAAGAACAAAGGAAAGATGGAAGATTTGAGCAACATCAGAAAGGAAAGCTCAGTTGAAAGGTAGAGACGTCTCAAGGTATTCAGGTTTCCAAGGAAAGTGCCTCCCAGCTCGAACAAAAGTTATTAAAATTTCAGGAAGAATTGGACCAAGTTTGGAACTTGGCAAGCTTGTCATTTTCCCTCACTACCCCGGATATCAGCTTCCCCAACACTCAAAATCCCATACCTCCTCAAAACATCCCGAAGCCACAAAACTAATCCACTCCCCATCACCACTGCAACACATGCCACACTTCAAGCAACACCCCACTGCTCATCCCCGAACCACTGAACTCCACAAATGATCATCACCACAACACCCCCATCTATGTGGAAACCATACCATACCCCATTCAGCCCGCCTCGAGCACACCTGAGTCTGATGACAAAGACTCTCTTATCAAGAATCTGGCCGCAGAACTCAAAAAGCTGACTAGGCGAGTTTAGGGTGTTGAAGGAAGCAAGGGGATCGAGGGACTGAATTACGAAGACCTTTGCATTCAACCAGATATCAAACTGCCCGAGGGGTACAAACCTCCCAAGTTCGAAATGTTCGATGGAACCGGGGATCCCAGAGTTCATTTAAGGACATACTGCGACAAGCTGGTCAGAGTAGGAAAGGATGAAAAGGTTCACTGAAGCTCTTTATGAGAAGTCTGAAAGGGGATGCGCTGTCTTGGTACATTAGCCAAGACCCGAAGAAGTGGTCAAACTGGGTGAGTATGGCGTCCGATTTCATGGACAGATTCAGATTCAACACGGAAAATGCGGCAGATGTGTTCTACATCCAGAACTTGAAAAAGAAACCCACAGAGACATTTCGCGAGTATGCCACTCGTTGGAGATCAGAAGCTGCTAAGGTCAGGCCGGCTTTAGAAGAAGAACAAATGAACAGGTTTTTCGTCCGGGCTCAAGACCCACAGTACTACGAAAGGTTGATGCTGATTGAAGGCCAGAAATTCTCCGACATCATCAAGCTAGGGGAAAGGATCGAGGAAGGTATTAAAAGTGGTATGGTCACTAACTTTGAGGCATTACAGGCTACCAACAAGGCTCTACAGTCTGGTGGCACGTCCAAGAAAAGGGATGTGAGTGCCGTGATGGTTGCACAGAGAACAAAATCCCCAATCAAATACCAAACCTACCCAATACCCCTTCTTACATATCAACCTACCCCAAATTACCCCGCACCTTCCTACCAAGCTCCACCACCTGCCTATCAATCACCTCCACCTCCCATATACCAACTCACTTCACCCAAATATTCCCAACCCGCACAAGTCTACCAAGCCTACAACACTCAACCATCCCACTATCAATCACCTCCTACTCGCNCCTCCCAAACAATACACCGCCATTGCCGATCCAATCGACCAGCTGTACGAAAGACTCAAAGCCGTTGGTTATGTCACCCCTGTCCCTGCCATAACTCCTGAAAACCCCTCCCAGTAGATTAACCCAAACAAAACCTGTGCATACCATTCTGGCATGAAAGGACACACTATTGATGAGTGTTGCTCCCTGAAGGACAAGATCCAGGCTTTAATTGACAACAAGATCATCGTGGCAAAGGAGCCCGCTCCGAATGTCCGTAACAACCCTCTACCAGACCACAAGGGTGGAAGTGTTCATATGATTGAAATAGAGGATGATTGGGATCCCAAAGGATCAATCGGTTTGATCACGGAAGGTGACGACCCAAGGAAACCAACGGTCACTCTTAACCCGATTGTAGTCCAAATTCAGCCTTCTGAAGATGCTGAGGTGAACATGTCCATACCGCTTGATTTTGAAGCACCAGCCTCCACAAAGACGCCAACACCAATCGAGGTCGAGTTTGGGTCCCCAAAGGCGCCTGAGCCCTTTGAATTTGTTGTATTACCTTCCAAGGCAAGGGCGCCTATTCCAGTAGCAATGACAGCTGTAACATCGTTCCACACAAAAGCTATACCGTGGGACTACACAGCCGAGGCAAGAAGGAAAGGAAAATCCAAGTTCAAAGAAACAGTTGCAGCGCAGGGTATGACAAGAACTGGCAGGGTTTATACCCCAGAACACTTAGCTGAGTCGAGTAAGCAGACCTCTGGCCGACAAGCCATCATTGAAATTGGACCCGGTGATCTCTGGAGAAAGATACAAGCCAAGGAATACTCGGTCATTGACCAGCTGAACAAAATACCGGCCCAAATTTCTATCTTGGCTCTATTACAAAGTTCTGATGCACACAAGGATGCCTTGTTGAAGGTATTGAGTGAGGCGTATGTGCCAGGCAACATCACTGGAGGAGAAATGGCGAACATGGTGGGCCAAGTGTTGGAGAGTCACAAAATCACCTTTCACGAGGATGAGCTGCCATCAGAAGGATTGAGTCATAACAAGGCATTGCACATCACTGTGCAGTGCGAAAATTATTTTATCCCCCGAATCCTGGTCGATGGGGGTCCAGTCTCAACATTTGTCCTCTGGTAACACTCAAAACATTGGGAAAAGGGCTGCATAAAATCAAGGATGGGGCCATCAACGTCAAAGCTTTCGACGGATCTCAAAGGTCCACTATTGGGGAAATTAGCCTACGCTTGCAAATGGGGCCCACTTGGTTTGATGTTGATTTTCACGTGATAGACGTGGCGGCTTCTTACGATCTGCTGTTGGGACGACCATAGATCCATGCCGCTGGGGCCGTGGCATCAACACTACATCAGGTAGTGAAACATGGTGACGGTAGCAACCCCATATATAGCCGACAGACCATTCCAGCAATTGGAGGAAGAAGAAGATTAGGTGGGAAACTTACCACCACATCGAGCGGGTCAACGCAGTCGACAAAGACAAATGGTGGAACAACAAAATTGAAAGCATACTGAATTGGAGCGGATATGAACCTAGCAAAGGACTTGGAACAAAACCTCCAAGGAATCGCTAAGCCTATCAAGCTCAAGAAGCATGGTACCACCTTCGGGTTGGGGTATGAGTATACCTGGGAAGAATTCAAGGACCGGTCGCCACCCTGGCGCGGCCCTTACTATCCATTGGAGCAGCCGATACCCCGTCTAGAGCAGACTTTTCAACCAGCCGAGGTTATCTATGGGTCAGAAGAAGAGGAAGCATTAGCAGCGATGAGGAATTTGTTCCTGGAAGAGGATGATATAGATTGTTATGTCATTTTTGAGGAGGAGAGGGAGGAAGGCCCTTCCATACAGACTGTGAGCAGAGGAGCAGAGGAGCAACTGGACCGTCAGAACCACCAGAGCCTGATGTGTCTCGGGGTAGCAAGGCTGAACAAAGCATTACGTGCTATTTTTCTTTATTAAAGTTTATTTTCCTTTCGCATTTTTCTTTTTTTCCGCAAGAAAGAGCTCCAATGTTCAAAACACTTATGGAATTTATTAAAGTATTTCAATTTTCTTACAAATCCCTCTCTTATTATTTTCTCACATTACTTTACTCAAACAACATTACTATTACTTATCTTGGTGAACCAACGACTGTGACATGCGACGAGACAACGTGACAAACGGACGCAGATTCAGAGGAAGATGATATACCGGAAGAAATTGTTAAGGAAGTCGAGAATTTTGAGAATAGGCCTAAGTCCAACCTGGACGAGACGGAGATCGTCAATTTGGGAGATGCAGACAACATCAAAGAAACACGAGTCAGCATTCACTTGTCACCGTCTGAGAAGGAAGAGTACACAAAATTTCTAAAGGAATATGAGGACATATTCGCATGGTCATATGACAACATGACTGGTCTAAGCACGTCGATTGTGGCTCACAAATTACCGACTGATCCGGCCTGTCCGCCAGTGAAACAGAAGCTCAGAAAGTTCAAGCCAGACATGAGTTTGAAAATCAAGGAAGAAGTCACTAAGCAGGTCAAAGTTAAGGTCCTCCGGGTAGTAGAATACCCAACATGGTTAGCCAACATTGTGCCAGTACCAAAGAAGGACGGGAAGGTTAGAGTTTGCGTCGACTACCGGGATCTCAACCGGGCCAGTCCTAAAGACGACTTCCCCTTGCCGAATATACACATCTTGATTGACAACTACGCCAAGCATGAGTTGCAGTCATTCGTTGATTATTTTGCCGGGTACCATCAGATATGGATGGATGAAGAGGACGCTGAGAAAACGGCTTTCATTACGCCGTGGGGGATGTATTGTTACAAAATGATGCCGTTTGGGTTAAAAAATGCAGGGGCCACCTACATAAAGGCCATGACCATAATTTTTCATGACATGATACACAAGGAGATCGAAGTGTATGTAGACGACGTCATCATCAAATCCAGGAAAGTCGTTGATCACATAGGAGATTTGAGAAAATTCTTCAAATTGAGAAGGTACAACCTGAAGCTGAATCCCGCAAAATGTGCATTTGGGGTTCCTGCCGGAAAACTACTTGGGTTCATTGTGAGCCGTCGAGGGATAGAATTGGATCCATCAAAGGTCAAGGCTATTCAAGAACTGCCGCTGCCGAAGAGCAAGAAGGAGGTTATGAGTTTCTTGGGGAGACTTAACTAAATCAACCGGTTCATCGCTCAGTCCACTGTCATTTGTGAGCCGATCTTTAAGATGTTGAAGAAGGACGCCGCTACCAAATGGACTGACGACTGCCAGAGAGCCTTCGACAGAATCAAAGAGTACCTGTCAACACCGCCGGTTCTGGTTCCGCCAGAACCAGGTAGACCCCTGCTACTCTACCTTGCAGTATTGGATGGAGCGTTTGGTTGTGTTCTGGGGCAGCATGATGAAACGGGGAGAAAAGAGCAGTGACCAAGAAAGTCATGGCAGACTTTGTCCGTGACCGTATCATTTGTCGATTCGGGATCCCAGAATCAGTCATTACTGACAACGGTTCCAACCTCAACAGTGATTTGATGAAAGCCATGTGTGAAACCTTCAAGATCAAACACAAGAATTCCACAGCCTACAGGCCTCAGATGAACGGAGCTGTAGAAGCCGCCAATAAGAACATCAAGAAGATATTGAGAAAGATGGTAGAAAAGCATAAGCAGTGGCATGAGAAGCTTTCATTGGCTTTGTTAGGGTATCGCACCATAGTCCGCACATCGACTGGTGCAACTCCCTATATGCTGGTTTATGGTACGGAAGCGGTCATCCCCGCCGAGGTAGAAATTCCATCCCTAAGAATCATACAGGAAGCAGAAATCGATGATGTAGAATGGGCAAAGAGTCGTTATGAACAGTTAGCTCTCATAGATGGAAAGAGAATGAACGCGATTTGCCATGGTCAACTTTACCAAAACAGAATGACCAGAGCCTTCAATAAGAGAGTCAGACCAAGACGGTTTACACCAGGGCAGCTGGTGTTGAAGAGATTTTTCCACATCAAGATGAAGCCAAA
>NW_017674685.1:53850-88604 GCF_001879085.1 Nicotiana attenuata | reverse complement strand
AAAGTTCAAACTTAAGGACCGACAGTCCTTAACTTTGAATTACAAGTTCAAAAGTTAAGGACAACCAGTCCTGAACTTCTGGTTACAACTCAAAAGTTAACAAGGTTAAAGACAGCATGTCCTAAATTTTATAAAACGTACTAATAAACTTTTTTTTGATTGTTTACCTGTTGTTGTCGTCTATCTTTATGTTAGTATAAGTTCCCGGGTTTTTACTTGTCATCATATACAAGTATGAAGACAATAATTCATAATTCTCTTCGGGAGTTCCTCTTATTAAAGCGGAAGCATGTTGAATAGCACGCCACGCCTTGTGATATCCAATGTCTAGTCCATGTAATTTTTTCATCTCTGCCATGACAAAAGCTGGTGTAACTTCAAACCTTGGGTCCCGAAGATTGTCGATAATGTAAGCACTAATCAACTTTGAAGTAGCATGACTTTGATCTGCTTTCATTGTGTTAACAGAGCAGTCATGCTTTTTCTCAATCTTTACTATCTTGAACAGTGTTGAATCTTTAATTCTGAAAGCACGCACACACCAACAACACCTATCATCATTGCATTACAACGAATATCTTGTTGAGCTTGACCTAACAACCTTGAATTCAAAATGTCCTTTAATTGCTATATTGGAAAAACAGTTAATTATACTCTTCTTGTCAAATACTGATCCGACTTTTATTTCTTCCAACAAAGCATTTTCTCTTAATATCATAGTTGGGGATTCTTTTTGTTTCAAAATTGATCTTCGTCTAGTTATTTGAGTAGAGGTTTTTTCAGCAACTTCTTCGATTACCGGTGCACTCTCTAAGACTTGAATACCCAAAGCTTGTTCGTTGTCAATCTCTATAATGCTTTGTCCTTCTACTTGAATAGAATCAAATGTTTGAAGCACCTCTTCAGTTATTGGTTGAGCTTCATCCATATCTATTTCCATTATCTGTTGGCATTTGTCTTGATTGTCATCTTGAGTTTCTCTGTTGACATGTGTTTGAAGCACCTCTTCAACCATATCTATTTCCATTATCTGTTGGCATTTGTTTTGATTGTCATGTTGAGTTTCTGTGTTGACATGTTCATTGCTTGTTGATCCAAAAACTCTTTCCGAAATATCAACAATGAAACGACAGCCCTTGAAGAGTGAATGAGTTTTTAGTAACTCTATACATGTGTGAAGATCTATCTTTGGATACAAGAATTCATTTGCTTGTTCCAAGGTTAATATCAAACCATATCACTGCTTCAAACTTGTGTCTATCCAATTCAATAACCTCAAAGGTCTGTTTAATGAAATCTTCAAACCGAATTGACTCAGGTACTAGAACAAGCTTTGTTTGATGATCAAGATATTTATAGTCTTCAGTCCATCTACCATTAAAAGCAACTATAATGCATATTGTTTCCATCCTGCAAGTCAAGAGAATGGGAAACTCAGGACATATTTTATAAAGCAATCCTTGTATAATTAAGAACAGGTACTGTAAGTTCAAGACCAAGTTAAGGACCAAGTGTTTAACATTTTAACTTGGAATTCAAAGTTAAGGACTGCCTATCCTTAACTTTTGAACCTGTAATTGAAACTTAAGGACTGCCTGTCCTTAGGTTTTGAACTTGGAATTCAAACTTAAGGATTGCCTGTCCTTAACTTTTGAACCTTCAAGTCAAACTTAAGGACTCATGCCCTTAACTTTTCACCTGTAATTCAAACTTAAGGACTTCCTGTCCTTAACTTTTGAACCTGCAAGTAAACTTAAGGACTTCCTGTCCTTAACTTTTGAACCTGTAATTCAAACTTAAGGACTTGCTGTCCTTAACTTTTGAACCTGCAAGTAAAACTTAAGGACTTCCTGTCCTTAACTTTTGAACCTGCAAGTCAAACTTAAGGACTCATGTCCTTAACTTTTCAATCTGTAATTCAAACTTAAGGACAAGTTTTAACTAATAAGTGTAAGTTAAGGACCAAATGTCCTTAACCTTTTGAATTTGAAACTCAAACTTCAGGACTTAGTGTCCTTTACTTTTTCAAAACAATTTGCAAAACTATGACAGTATGTCCTTAATGTACAGTAGAACATCAACAAAGTTAAGGACATTGTGTCCTTAACTTTTTCAATTCAATTTGCAAAATGAGGACACTATGTCCTTAATATTATGTGCTCAATTTTCATAGAATTATCATAGGAGGCGATGTCCTTAACTTTATCAATCCAGAAATTCAAAAAAAAAAAATCAAATTTCTACTTACAGTATAAATATCAATAGAAATCGGAAAGAGTATAACTATGTCGATCTAAACATCAATAGAAACACATAAAAGTATAACTTACTGTAAATATATGTCGATTTTTGGATGAGAATGTTGAATTTTTGAAATCGGAAGAGAAGTTTCTTCAATTTCGACTATCACAGTGAAGTGCTGCTGCTGCTCGTTAATGTTTTCGTAGGTATAGGTTATAGCAGAAGAGTATTTTCGTCCAGTCAGGTATAAGTTTATTAAACCAGTGGCTAAAAACTAAAGACATTTAAAACACTGGCTTTAAAATAAAGACAGGTGCTGTTAGTGGCTATTTGTGCACTTCACCCCCATATGATTAGCAAATACGGTGAGACAAGATTATGACAAATCACTTGATCATTTCAAAAAGGGAGAAGAATATCAATGAAGAACTAAGATATCTTTTCAAATCAGTCAACTAGTTGGTAAGTTACAAAGTCTAAAGGTACAACCTAATAAAAGCCATTACATGGCAATTTTTCAACATAATGTACACTTGACTTGAGAGTCAAGACAAACTCTATAACCCCCCCCCCCCCCCGGAACTCGGTTCATCTAACACTAACTTTAAGCTGATGCTCCGACCAGCATATGAAGAATTGATTTCTTTGCATTTAACATTAATAGCAAAGAATAACTCCCAATTCGTCGTCATCTTAGGAGAAAATAAGGCATCTCAGAACTTGTCGATTCAAACACAGTCAAGATCAATAGAAGTGCTTGAGGCATTTCATTAATGCCTCCGTGTGTTCAGGCTTCCCTACAGACACGCGAACGTATCCCTTCAGTTCTTTGTTATTGTAGTGACGGATCATCACTCCCATAGTCGCAAGGTCTTCCTGCAACAAAAGTTTTTATGGTTAAAACGTAGGGAGAAATTATCATGCTTTTTGGACTGCCAACTGCCTCAAAATCTCATGATAATATTTCCATAAACATATGTAGAGCGTGGGAAAAATAGGATCACTTCACAACCATGCCTTAGAGGCTTAGACCCCACTTCTACATAGTTCAATTGAACCTTATTCTGTGATGCTACCATAACATAATATAGATGAGTTAATTCGTTAAAGATGCTTTTACTTTATTTATGTTCTTTAATATTTTTTGTAATATCCATGGTGTCCGGGCCAGCTCGTGCGCACCTAGACTATAATACTGCTTTCACCTTGGTCTCAAAGCTTCCCATAATGATGCTTAGCCCAAAATGAAAAGACATAATACCTTTATTTTAATAATCGTGGTGTCCAAATCAGCTTGCGTGCACCTCGACTAATTCCACTAGATACCTGCCACCTCTCACCAGTAACAGGTACCAGGTAACTCTATCCACACCAAGGACAGATGAGAAGAAATCACCTAGTGTTTTTGTCTATGCTGGGATTTGAACCAGAGACCTCAGGTTCCCAACCCACTTCATTGACCAATAGGCCACACCCTTGGGTGCAATTATGTTTAATAGGTCTTACGAAAAGACATAAGACCTATTAAACAAAAGAATGAATTGCAATAGAAGAAGTACAAAATTGTTAGACTTTTACCTTCAATTTCTTGGCATCCATTCCCGATGTAACCTTACAGAGAATGAAATTAGAATAGCTTGGATATGGATCAAGAAATGGGACTTCTTTCAAGAGATTAAATAGCCTATCCCTTTCTTGCACCAGTGCCACTTTCACATTCTGGCATAAATGACACGATAATCAGTTAAGCTTCCAAATAAAATATGACTTCTTTACCTATAAGAGAGATCCGAACATTTGGGCAAAGTTATTTAAGAATGCTCAATGGAAATGTTCCATATCCCGAGATACCTCTAGATAAGCGGGATTCTTTAATGCAGCACATGCTGCAGCTTCAGCAGCAACAGACACATTATATGGTTGTTTTGCTCGCCAAAGGAATTCAATAATACTCTTTGGAAAAGCTCCATATCCAACTCTGAGTCCAGCTAAACCTGATGATTGAGATGCCACTTTTACTAGTCAACTATTCTTTAATCACACCCATTTGTTTTTGAGAAGGAAATCACACCCATTCATGACACCTCCTATAAACACAAATTTCGCAAATAGGAAGACACAAGAAGCCTTCATTACTACTACAAGTTGATAATACGAAATAACAGAATGAGATGAGCATGTAACAGCCATAACTATAAGATCTTGCACTATATCAGCAAAAGAGCACATTGGTTTTCCAAGTAAATATATTGAATTTTTTCATAGATGTCAAATGAAAAAGAATGAACTCACCAGCTCTTTTGCTGAACGTGCGAAGAACAATCAGATTCTCGTGCTTCTTCACCCACTTCATCTTGGACTCCATTCCAGAAAACTCAACATATGCTTCATCCAGTATTACCAATATGGGCAGATGAAGTATTTTCAGAAGGGTATCATCATCAATTATACTGTTCAACAAGATAGATCGTCACAATAGAATGACAAACTTAAAGGAGGTTGGAATTAAAATGTATAACAGCAAAGAAACAATAAACAAAAGATAAGTCAACCAATTGGAAAGTGAGCAAAAGTACTGTTCTACGTAGAAAATAAATCTTGTCCAATTCTCTGAGGTGCAGAAATACGTGCCAAAATTTGGAAATCCTATAAAAAATATCCTGGCAACACATTATTAGGTTATTTCAATAATAAATTTCTAAACTTTGCTCAATTTACTTCATAATTGCTTATAGCTCCTTTTACAGCCATTATTTTAACTCTTTCTTTTTAATACATAAATCACTTAACTAGTTAACTTTTTGTAACACTTTGGGCCCTTTATCAATAGTAGAATAGAGGGGAGAGTATACTGTGCAGAACAATGATGTCTTCAAGCTGCATAATATAAACTAACACTAATTGATGTGAGCATTCTAATCTCTTTTAAAGTCCCTCAGAGCTATCCCAATAAAGAAGTCTTAGACTTAAACAGTCACAGGTCCCCTCAGTCCAGATGCTACAGACAATTGCTACATGCACACTTCCAGACCCTTGTCTGATAAAAGTCATTCTGGCCAGTAGTGTATTCTTGGTCCGCTTAAGATACCCAAGCAAAGGCCACTGATTATTTTATCCTTGCAAAGATACATGGTCATTTCAATACAAGTTTACAATTGCTACTCCTTGTTGAACTAGTTACTGCTTTATTCTGCCCATTCAGCTGTAACGCAGAGATACTGTAGTCAAGGACAATAGAAAAAAACCTTTTTTCCAAGGCAATAAGCTCTAGAAACTAGTAATTGCTACCTTTCCCAAATGGGAAACGGTAAATATTTTGTGTAAGCATAATCTATCTATTTATTTTATAACCGAGAAATCCCCGAGGGCCAATGGCGCACGGTTCAAAGTTCAATGGATAACAGGTCCGCCTTCTATGTGTAAGCATAATCAATCTATCGTCTGCGGTAGGGTTCGAATCAATGACATGCTTTATGCTCTTACCGACCAAAGCCCTGGGGGCCTTAATCAATCTTTATAAGGCTCGGGAAAAGGTAAAGAATTGACCTTGGCAATAAAAATGGAGCAAATAGAGATTGAATGAAAAGAGCGTTTTCGCAGGATGGAGGTGTGTGGAAGTTTCAAATGGAAAATGAAGCCTCATCCAGAAATTATAAAGCCGCCATTTATGATGTGAAAATACAAGAAAAGGGGCTTTGCTTTACAGAGTGCAGTATAGAATTACTGGCTAACTTGAAATTCTAGTAATAAGTTCCTAGTACTCATTTTCTCTATCTCGTAGACTTGAAAATAATGAATAAGGAACAAAAAGGGTGCTACTAAAAGCTTTGAACATGGTCCGAACTCCAAACTTAGACAGGGGAAAAAAGGAGAGAGAGACTCTCGCGTGCAGTACAGTTGTTATGTTCATTGTATTTGTAAAATAATTCTGGAAATATAAATGAGTATAAACAGAAATGAACATAAACAGAAATGACATAAAACCAATTCGAGCCCACTGAATTCACAGTGTTTCCTTAAGGAATTTAATCCCCTCCTAGTACCCAAGGTTATGGATTATTTCCTCCCAGGATAGAACGAATTACACACTGGTGTAGTGGTACATCAAACCCCAGTGTTTCAGCGAACACAAAGTTCGGTAGCAAATCACACTTACTTTTTGCTACAGTGTTTCAGCGAACACAAAGTTCGGTAGCAAATCACACTTACTTTTTGCTTTGTTTGATGCTAAAAGTATGCAGAAGAAGGAGAAGAAACTCAGAAAATCGTAGTGAAATTCTGAGCAGAATAGTGTTGTATTTATAGCCAAAGTTAGGCTGAAATCTGAAGAGGTGCAACTCTTCAGAATGGCTGTTTATGCAAAACGCCCACAGCATAAATGTCATTACATAAATGGCCATTTACTCAATAATAAAGAGGGAAAATAAAGAGGGAAAATTGAAGAGGGTAGTTACTTTTCTGTTACCAAAACAGAAAAACGGATTGGATTTAATATTAATATTTTGTTATTAAAACAAATATTTAATAACATTTCTGTTAATATTTTACTATTAACAAATAAATTTGGTCCAAAAAGTTAATCAATCAATCGATCATTTGACCAAATCCGAATCCGAATCCGAAGCCGAAGCCGAAGCCGTAGCCGTAGCCGTAGCCGTAGCCAAAGCCGAGCGAGCGACGACGGCGGCGCGAGGCTTGCCTTCTTCTCAACTCTTTAAGAGCTAGAAGAAGAGCAATTGCTTATATACCCATAAAAAACCTCTTCCTCTTCCAATATGGGACAATGCCCATTTGCCAAGGGGGGAACTTAAAATTTCACTCAAAAATTTTATTTCCCTCCATTTCCCATTCACCCTCTTTTAAGTATTTAATATATTAATTAAACACATCCAAAACCCAACAGTACAGTCTAGGGGAAAAAAGTACAACAACAAAGAGAAATAGACCATGAATTCAATGCAGCTATACCTCCCATCAGGATTATTAGGTGAAGTCAGAAATATGCACTTCGGTTTCTCATGTTCAACCACTTCTGCAATCCGTTCTACGTCCAAGCTAAAGTCTGGATTTCGAGGCACTGCCAGTTTGAGACAGCCACGGATTAACAATTATTGACAGAAGACTCAACAATAATTGAGGCTTTCAAGAAAACTAGACGTGATCAGTTTATTTCATTTTATTTGTCATGCTTTAAAGCATTGCTTCATCTGAATGTAGACTGCCTGCATTTTCAATGTACTCACTCCATTTCTCTATTAAATTTGACATTTACACAGTATGGTATTAACAAGTAATATGCCATTGATGCACAAAGGCCAGATGGCTAAGTAACAGTAACAACTAACAAGCCGCAGAGATTCCAATCCAACTACTTGTTAAGAAGCACATAAATATTCAGCTTATGTCAAAAATGATGAAAGCTAGGATCGCAACATCCTTTGGGTTGAGAATGATTAGATTTCAGCAATTGTTTCAGGAATTAAAAACAGCTAGTACAAAACCATACAAAGATGTCATTAGATAATGTCAGGTTATTTTACTTATCAAAATAAGAAGAATCTCAGGGTATCTTATCTAATGTAAACCAATAATTGCTCAAAGATTGTGTGTTCCTAAAAGTTTTGGTCTTTCTTGATCTAAGTGACAATAGGATCCTCCCTCCCTCCCTCCCTCTCTCCATCCCACCTTCTCCCCTCCACCCCCTTTGTAACTTCTTTCTGTATACATTTTCTTCTTCCAAGATCTCTACAATATTTTCTAACAAAGATGATTTCTTGCACCAAAACAAGTTCAAGACTCCTCTAGAAGAGGAACGAGCTAAAATTCGGTATAATAATAACTAGGAACATAACTAAAACTCGTATCTACCCTTTATGACGTGTGCACCATTTACAGCTGCATCAAATTCATACATTGTGAAAGTGGGTGGGCAGTCAACAATCTTGTCACCAGGATCTAATACGCACCTGCAGCAGAAAAACAGTTAATGATATCTGGACTGTAGGTCAAACAAGGACTATATTTGCAAAAATGCCAAATAGTTATAGCCAGCATTTAGTTAGACTTTAGATAATTGGGTAATTCCAACCCTATTACTTACCGCATAATCAAATCAATGAGTTCATCTGCACCACACCCTGCAAGAATATGCTCAGATTCAAGGCCAGAATCTTCAGCAAGGGTCGCACGCAAGGTACGACTTTCAGGATCAGGATAAATATATGGAAATTTCATAGTCCCCAAAGCATCGAATACCTGCAAGAAATTCTACAGCTTAAAATTCAGTAGGAGGAAAATATAGTTACACAAAAATAATGTCCCAAATTTTTTTTTTCCCTTTAAACATTGGCATTGCAAAAGATACAACTTGCCTCTGGAGGAGGGCCATATGGGTTCTCATTAGCGTCTAATTTCACAATATCCTCTGGTTTTCTACCGAGACGAGTGGATAACACCTGTACAATTGCAAGCAACCTTAAGATGCAACCAAAAAGAATGAAGAAAACATCACATTAACACATAATTACCATTCACATCATTATATCCCAGATAAATGAGAAGGAAAACAAAAAAACATAACATTTTCCTCACAGCACTTCTATTTATATAGTAGACACGTAGTTCAATTCTTAAACCATATATTTTACAAGAGAGATAGAGAGGGAACTTTGCATGTCATGCCTAACAACAAAAAGGAGAAAAAAGAAAAACAAATGATGAAGAAACAATTATGAAGGAACTTTTTAACAGTCGTACAGCATTAAAGTAAGACATGGATCCAACGTATTCACCTCAAAAGGCAAAATGGGCTGATAAGGGGACAATTTGCGAAGATGGGGCCGGATAAAAGCATCCCCAGTCACACATTGTTTCTGCTGACTTTCCTCTCGCACTGGCACTGAGGAGGCCATGCAAGCAATTCTCCTTGTCCGACTTTTTTCAATTAAACAACTGGGTTTTGCTCTACCAATGCAAAGAGATGAAGAATTGCATAATTCAATCACACCCATTAATCAATAGTAACTTTTCTTCCCTGCATTGAGAGTTTAAGCAGAAAATATCAAAGGATTATATTTGATCCTAAACATTGTGCACTAGTTATATATAAAAAAGCCAAAAAGGAAATGGAAGACAGAGAAAGAAAGTATGATACGAAGAGAAGCACAATACGAAGAATTATGAATCACTCTCTCTACTCCAGAGAAAAGAATGATACTATTACAATGCTTAAGAAATTTTACTTTTAGGCATTTTTCAACACAAAAAGTTGTAATTTATAGTACTCCCATGTAGTTTCTGAATTATGTAAACATCACGTTCACGCTGAAAATTAGATGGATTGATTCTTGAACTCACAATCTCATTATTGTTCTTATGACAGAGGAAGCAGAGACGGATCTAGAATATTACCTATGGAACTTATGGGTTCACGTGAACCTGGTAGCTTTCGACGCAGACCCTGTATATGTATCATTAAATCTACTAAACATCTACAAGTGTTTGACCGTGAACCCAATTATTATTGTATATTAACTTGAGGTCGCTATAGGAACCCATAAGGAAGCATTAAAAATATCAATTTATCAATTTCATTGACACTGAGCCAATGCCCTTGTTATATCTCGGATTAGTTTCGAATAATCAAATCATACTGGGTTAATAGCTAGAAGATTTGGTGAAGTTCTTTTAATTTAGGACTTTCATCTCAAGGCTAAAATTCACAGTATAACGATAAAAAATTTCACCTTTATGGCCTAATCTCTATTCCTTGAAGTAAATATAAAATGTTTATTACCTTGTAAACATCACAAAGAGCTATACAAATTAGCATATTTAAGCCCAATT
Source organism: Nicotiana attenuata (assembly GCF_001879085.1). NCBI lineage: Eukaryota > Viridiplantae > Streptophyta > Magnoliopsida > Solanales > Solanaceae > Nicotiana > Nicotiana attenuata. Next base: position 78,518 of record NW_017674685.1, on the reverse strand, counting down.
TACAGTTCATGTTTTACAGTTAAAATCGTTAGACAACTAATCAAATAGTCAAATAGATAACTAATCGAGCACAAATTAAGATTAATAGAGTCAGTATAGATAAAATCATAACCTAATTAATTCAAAAAATATCAGTAACGCTATATATGAAAGAAGCGGGAAGGAACTCACCGTCGATTTGCCGGAGAATGAGGCTGCGAAGTGAAAGGGATGAAACGTTCAGGAGCAAGTTTGTTTTCTCTATTTAATTTGATTTTTAAGAAATGAGAATAAGATAGTAATTCATTTGTCTTTATTATACGTGGCGAGTGGGCTGTTCGTTAATGACTACCCGTTGAGTTTCATAAGTCGCCACAAAAAGTTTTCCAATCAAAATTTAGTAAATTTGCAAGGAAAATGAAGTTCAAGTGAGTATTAATTAATATCTCCATTTAACCAAACTCTTTCTTACCTTGCCTTTGGATTCACAAATCAGATGGATCTGTTGAGAGACTAAAGGCAAGATTGGTGGTAACGGGGATATTCAAAGAGAAGGCATTGATTATTGTGAGACATTCTCCCCTTGGATAAAAATGACCACAATCAGGTGTCTTTTGACCGTGGCTGTGAAGAAGGGTTGGAAGGTGTCTCAACTTGATGTTAATAATGCATTTTTGCATGGGGATTTACATGAAGAGGTCTACATGGGGATTGAAGCAGGCTTCTAGACAGTGGTATGCTAGACTAGCTGGTGCTCTTAGTTTCAAGGGTTACTCAACTTCCTTAAATGACTACTCTTTGTTCTTCGGGCAAAATGGAGGTCTTGTTTCTATTCTAGCAGTTTATGTCGATGTTATCTAGTAATGACATGGTAGAAATAGACCACATTACTCATTTCTCAATTCATAATTTATAGTTAAAAATTTGGGTGACATTCACTATTTCTTGGGAATGGAAATTATTAGAGAACCACAAGGTTTCATAATCAACCAATGGACGTTTACCTTAGAGCTCTTAGAGGAATTTGGTTGCTCAGGAGTTGTGATCACGCCCAACTCTAGTTCTAAAAAGGATGAGCGGTCGCTGCAAATATAATTTGGTCTAAAAGTCCGGAGTCGAATCCCACCGAGAACTAAGGTTTTACTATAATTGTTCAATATCACCAAGAGGAGAAGCTCAAATAACTTTTAAGTTACTTAAACTAATTAACTAATAATTATCAAAAAGCAATAGAAATTTATCAACTAAAGAAACTAAGGGTTGGAGACTAAATTAAAGAGGTCTAGAGTTATGATTTTTCCAATTATCGAGTCTTTCCTGCTATGTCTTCTATAATTTCGCTTAATTATTCTCTACTGATCATGAGCATTCGACTTATCGTAATTCTCTCTCGAGCAACTACAATAATGTTCTAGTCATATTCTCTCGAATTACGCTAGCTCGCACTTTTTCACCGCTCACTATGATCACGTCAAAGCTTTGTTATCTCTAATCCCGCTTTTAAACCCCCGTATTGATCTCTCATATACCTTAGGAGTGACGTTATTCAACAACCACATAAATACATATCCTTTCTCAAGCAACACATACTAAATAAGCACAGTCAATCGATGGCCATTCAACTAACTGAAATAAGCACGTAGTTGAACAAATAGATAAATCCAAAGGTTAAATTATATTAAAACATAACAAGAATTCATCATCCAAGAGGTTCCATCAAAACTCTAGATAATAAATTAGCTATTCATAAAAGTATGTGAAAATACAATACTAAAATTTATAACCAACAATAGAAAACAAGAATAAGAAAGGAAAAACTCGTGGTTGAATCTTCCTCCTTGCTCCTCGTGTATTCTTGCCTCCAAAGGTGTTGTGTAACCCTAAAGTAGTGTCTCCTTAGCCTCCTTAGGTCAAAATTATGTCAAAAGTCCTCAAAATACCGTCTTTTCATGTATATATACCAAGTAGGGTCGGTCCCAAACAATTCCACCTTCTCCTACGCGAAAAAGACACTTTTCCCGGATAGGACGTGCGCGACTGTGCACATTTCACACTTTCTGCCCCATTTGCGCGGTCAGTGCGCGACCTCGCACATTCCGCGCACTTTTCACCCTATTTTGTTGGGAATTTGGAAAAACATAAAACAAGAAAGTTGTAGCCCTTTGAATTAGCTTTCGAACCATATATTGTAGAGCCCAAATAGATTTCTGAGCGAAGAAGTTATGTGTATTTGACTAGACAGTGTGCGATATGCGTACTCGATTCTTTTCGTTCTTAATTATCATCCGTTGATCCCCGAACACGATCCCGGCTTAGTTTCTTGGGCTTTTACTCAGATTTCAAAGCTCCAAATCACTTGAATTCATTCCATAACATCTACATAACTCGAAATCACTCCTACAAGGCATAAAACACACAATTAGTGCAAAACACTAGCGATTAAAGTTCAAACTCAATTAAAGTGCAATAATTTAGAGTGTAATAAGCAACTAAAATACGTAATTATAGCCTATCATCAAGCTGTTGTTTCTTCTCCACTCGACCCTTCCTCTAAATTTCATACTGAATTGGAACCCCCATTGGATGACCCTACATCGTCGCCTTGTTGGTAAGCCAAACTATCTCACCAACACCCGACCAAACATGTATTTTGTTGTCCTCACTCTTAGCCAATACGTGCAAAAGCCCTCAATTTCACATTTTTCTGCCGGGATGTGTGTATTGAGGTATTTGCATTCTGATCTGGCACAAGGCATTCTCCTCTTCGCAGATCCCTCTCTTGATTTAATTGCTTTCTGCGATGCCGACTAGGCTGCTTGCAAGGATTCCGGCCGATCTGTTAGTGGTTTCTTCATTACCCTAGATGGAGCTCCGATTTCCTGGAAATGACAGAAATAAGTGTCTATCTCGTTGTTCTCTATTGAGGCGGAGTATCGCTCCATGCGGTGTGTCACTACGGAGATCACTTGGTTAGTTCGTCTACTTGCTGATTTCTCTGCTCCTCTTAATTTGTCGGTTCCTATTCACTCAGACAATCAGGCGGTAATATATATTGCTCGCAATCCAATCCTCCACGAAAGGACTAAGCATGTGGAACTGGATTGTCACTTCGTCCGCCAATAATATCGCTCGGGTTTAATCACTCTCTCCTTCGTTCCCTCAAAGCTTCAGCTCGCCGATCTTTTCACCAAACTCTGATAGGGGTTTCTCACAATCAGATTTTGCCCTAGTTTGGGGTTTTCTCTCCACCCTCCAACTTGAGGGGGGGGGGATGTTAAGATGAAATTCAATATTAATTTAGAAGAAGAAGAAGAAGAAGGGGTTTTCATCGTGTATAAAAATAAAAAAGAAGAACAAAGTCTTCAGACAAAAAGATAGGGCTTCGGAGTTCTCTAAATAAATGTCCTCATCTGTCTTTCCTATTTTGACTCAATTGACTCTACACGTGGTTGCGTCTCATCCTTTGAAGCAATTTAATATGTGTCGTGGATATGACAAATCCAGTTACATAGAAGGAAGCTTCCTTACAAGTGAGATGCACATATGAGGGAATAATATTTTATTATACTGTTATTGCATTAGGGAATAGAAATTGTACAAGTGTATAGTATTATTTTATTTTACGTTTTCTTTTAGCTAAATTACTTGTATAAAAAGATGCAAATATTGTGAATACATCATTAGAGAAAATTCTACAACTTCACTGTTCTATTATTTTCAATAGGTTAAGCACTTAAGGTTAAAAAAAGTTAAAATACTACAAAACAAAAATAAAGGGGTGGTGGGGGTGGGGGTAGGGGTAGGGGTGGTGGTTAGGAATTGATAGTGTAAAGGGCAAATTCAATAAATACCTTAGAATATGAGGGGAGAAATGTGTATAACTTAAAAATCGAGAAGGATTTTTTTTTTTCAAACAAAGTTGGAGGGGTAACATGATTTTCACAAAGCTTAAATCGATGGACCTAAAATCCAAACCAAAATCCCATTTTTTGTAAATTTTCGGATTATGGATTTAATTTTTAAAATTTTTGGATTTCAGATTGGATGTTGGATGTTGTATTTGGGATTTTTGAATATTTTATATTTACTCGATTATCCATATACAGTATAACAAGTCCAATACCCCACCCATTATTCCAAAATCAAACTTAAAAAATCCCATCTAATCTGAGCTTATTTGGATTGTCATTTCTTTAATCCGAAAACTGAGAATTCAAACCAGAATTTCCTTTCTTTTCGGACCCCGCACATAGAAAAAGCTTAGTTCAACGGGCTGGCAAATTTTTACAACGCATTGGTAAGCTCGAAGGGAGGCTTGGTGCAAGGTAAAGTTGCTGCCATATAACTAGGAGGTCACATGTTTAAGCAACGAAAACAATCTCTTGCAAAAATGCAAGGCTATGCCGCATATAGTAAACCCAATATAGTTCAGCCGTTTCCCGAGCCGTTGCCATATAGTAGGAATTTAGTATATCAACCTGCCTTTTATATGGAATTATTTGGCTTAATTCTGAAAATGCTCATTTTGTGAAATAGTATTACTTTACTTTTGTGGGACCCATTTAAATAAAAGAAAAAGAAAAAGAAGACAACAAGTTGCTTAAACGTACAATTTGCAAATTAGATTTTGCAAAAGACAAATCTGATTTGGAAAGATGCAAATCTGATTTTAGAAAGCCAAATCTGGAAACTTTTCCTATAAATAGAAGCTTTGTTCGTTCATTCAAACACACCAAAAAAATGAGAGAAGCATAAAGCAGTGAGAGTAATCCACAGATTGTTGTCTGTGAGATAAATAGTGAGTGGTAGTAATATTGTAGTGAGGTGTTTAAAATAAAGAGTGTTATTTCTTTCGAAGTTGTAGTAGTCTCTTGACACTGCTAAGTTGTAATTATAGTTGAAATATTGCTCCACTCGGGTATTGTATTTTACCCCGTTAAAAGAGTTGGTGTCTTTGTTACTCTCTTGTGTTATCGTTATTTACCGTGGGTATTATTCCTGGGCGGGATTAATATTTATTTTTATTCCTAACAACGTGGTATCAGAGCCATGGCAAGTAATGGTTCGTTGTCTTTTCAGTATCCCCGTCTCACAAAAGATAATTATGAGAAATGGTGTCTACGTATGAAAGCCATTCTAGGCTCCCAAGATGTGAGAGAAATCGTAGATAGAGGGTATGCAAAACCCGATAATGAGGAAGCTCTGCCTCAAAATGAAAAAGATGTCTTGGCAAAGATAAGGAAGAAGGATCAACAAGCCCTCACGCTCATCCACCAATGTTTGGATGATGCCATGTTTGAGAAGGTGGCCGATGCTACCACCTCAAAGGAAGATTGGGAGATTTTACAAAATTCTCTTCAAGGAGTTGAAAAAGTGAGGAAGGTAAAACTTCAAACTCTAAGGGCTGATTTTGAAGTTTTAAAAATGAAAGAATCCGAATGCATTTTGGATTATTGTTCAAAAGTGAAGGCTGTTGTGAATCAATTAAGAAGATACGGGGAGGACATAAAAGATGTTCGTGTGGTAGAAAAGATCCTCCGCACTTCAACACCTAAATTCGATTTTGTGGTGTGTGCTATTGAAGAGTCTAAAGATTTAGACTCAATGATGGTGGAGCAATTGGAGGGTTCTTTACAGGCCCATGAAGAAAAGATCAAGAGGAGACAAGAAGTGCCATTGGAGCAACTTCTTAAAACTCAGGCATCCTTCAAGGATTATGGAGGTGAAAAAAGCTATCGAGGGAACAAACGAGGACGAGGCCGTGGCGGTAATGGACGAGGAGGAAGTAATGGTAACAACTTCAACAATGAAGTTAAAATCCACCAAGCATTCAGAGGTCGTGCTCGTGGACAAAGAGGAGGAAGAGGACATGGCTACTACCAAGAAAATAATGGACAAAGGTATGACAAATCAAAAACTGAGTGTTATAATTGTCATAAATTTGGCCATTACTCTTGCGAATGTCGTAGCAATGTTGAAGAGAAAGCTAACCTTGTTGACGACAAGAAAGAAGAAGATGAGTCAACGTTATTGCTGGCACTCAAGGAAGAAGACAGGGATGATTGTAGCTCGTGGTATTTGGATAATGGAGCAAGCAATCATATGTGTGGATGCAAAGAAAAGTTTGTGGAGATCAATAAAACGGTGAGAGGTAATGTGTCCTTTGGAGATACCTCAAAGATTCAAATCGAAGGGATAGGTATGATTTTGATCTCCTGTAAAGATGATAGTCACAAACTAATTCAAGATGTTTATTATGTGCCAAAATTAAAAAGTAATATTTTGAGTTTGGGCCAACTTCTTGAAAAGGAATATGACATCCACATGAAAAATATGCATCTTTGGCTTAGAGATTCAAGTGGAATTCTAATTGCTAAAGTGCATATGGCAAAGAATAGATTATTTTCTCTGAATCTTAAAACAATTGATGCAAAGTGTTTGAAGGCTAATGTGCAAGATGAATCATGGTGTTGGCACATGCGATTTGGGCACTTGAATTTTGAAGCGCTCAAAACAATGGGAGAAACGAAAGTGCATGGGATACCATCAATCAACCATCCCAATCAATTGTGTGAAGCTTGTCTTCTTGAAAAACATGCAAGGAGGAGTTTTCCAAAGGAGACCATGTCAAGATCAACCAAGCCGCTCCAGCTTGTTCACACTGATGTATGTGACCAATCAATCCACCTTCTTTTGGTAAAAGTAGATACTTTCTGCTTTTCATTGATGACTTTAGTAGAAAGACTTGGGTTTATTTCTTGAACCAAAAATCTGAAGCTTTTGCTGCTTTTAAAAATTTCAAAGTACTTGTGGAGAAAGAAAGTGGCTATGAAATTAAAGCTCTAAGGTCCGATAGAGGAGGCGAATTCACTTCAAACGAATTTAATGACTTTTGTCAGTCTCATGGAATTTGTCGCCCTCTAACGGTACCTTATTCACCCCAACAAAATGGTGTTGTGGAGAGAAAGAATCGAATGATTCTTGATATGGCTCGATGTATGTTGAAAGCTAAAAGTATGCCCAAGGAATTTTGGGCCGAAGCTGTTTCTTGTGCAGTTTATTTGAACAACAGCTTTCCAACAAGAAATGTTAGAGATCAAACCCCTCAAGAAACATGGAGTGGAAGAAAGCCAAGTGTCAAACATCTGAGAATCTTTGGGAGCATAACCTATGCTCATGTGCCACATCAAGGGAGAGCAAAGCTTGACGATCGAAGTGTCAAGCATGTGTTTGTTGGATATGATGTGAGTTCAAAAGGATACAAGTTATACAACCCAAGCAGCGGTAAGGTGGTGGTAAGTCGCGATGTTGAATTTGATGAAGAATTGGTATGGGATTGGGAAGCTCAGGAAGAAACTTCATATGATTTTCTTCCATATTTTGGTGATGAAAAAGAACCAGAGACCGTGGAACCTGTGCAGGATACAACTCCACCTCCTTCTCCAACCAATGTTGCATCTCTCTCTTCTCAAGAAAGTTCAAATGAGCAGCCGCAAAGGACAAGGAGCATTCAAGAGCTCTATGAGGACACAGAAGAAGTTACTAATTTTGATTTTTTATGTTGTCTTTTTGCTGACAGTGAACCAATGAACTTTGATGAAGTTGTTAGAAACAAAAAGTGGAGACAAGCCATGGAAGAGGAGATTGAGTCAATAGAGAAGAACAACACTTGGGAGTTAACAACTCTTCCCAAGGGTCATCGAGCAATTGGAGTGAAATGGGTATACAAAATAAAGAAGAATGCTGATGGAGATGTGGAGAAATACAAGGCACGACTTGTGGCTAAAGGCTACAAGCAAAGGCAAGGCATTGACTATGAAGAAGTCTATGCACCTGTTGCCCGCATGGAGACGATTCGTTTGCTGATCTCTTTGGCAGCGCAAATGAAGTGGAAGATCCATCAGCTAGATGTCAAGTCAGCCTTCTTGAATGGCTATCTTGAAGAAGAAGTCTATGTTGAACAACCATTGGGCTTCGTGGTTAAAAACCATGAAGATAAAGTGTTGCGGTTGAAGAAAGCTTTATATGGATTAAAGCAAGCCCCACGAGCATGGAATAGTTGCATCGACAAGTATTTTCAAGACAATGGGTTTACTCGTTGTCTCCATAAATATGCTGTTTACCTTAAAGTTCATACTAATGGAGATATCTTGCTTGTTTGTCTTTATGTTGATGATCTTATTTTCACGGGCAATAACCCAAGTTTGTTTGAAGCTTTTAAGAAAGATATGTCCCGTGAGTTTGAGATGACAGACGTAGGGCTCATGTCATACTACCTGGGCCTAGAAGTGAAGCAGATGGAGGATGGAATTTTTATCTCTCAAGAAAGCTATACAAAAGAGATATTGAAGAAGTTCAACATGCTCGATTGAAACCCCGTGAACACACCGATGGAGAGTGGGACAACATTGTCCAAGTTTGATGAAGGAGAAAAGGTGGATCCCATATTTTTCAAAAGTCTTGTGGGAAGTTTGAGGTACTTGGCTTGTACCAGGCCAGATATACTATTTGCAGTTAGAGTAGTAAGCCGCTTCATGGAAGCTCCTACCTCCACTCATTTGAAAGTCACTAGAAGAATTCTTCGGTACCTAAAAGGTACAACTGACTTTGGGTTATTTTATTCTTCTTCTAATGATTTCAACCTTATGGGGTATTGTGATAGTGATTATGTTGGAGATATTGATGATAGAAAAAGTACAACCGGTTTTGTATTTTTCTTGGGTGATTATGTTATTTCTTGGAGTTCAAAGAAACAACCAATTGTTACTCTCTCGACTTGTGAAGCTGAATATATAGCAGCAACATCTTGTACCTGTCATGCTATTTGGTTGAGAAGATTATTGAAGGAGCTCAATTTGTCACAAATTGAAGCTACGGAGATTTGTATTGACAACAAATCCGCACAGGCACTCGCGAAGAATCCAGTGTATCATGATCGAAGCAAGCATATTGATACAAGGTATCACTTCATCAGAGAATGCATTGCCAAGAACGAAGTCGAGCTCAAATATGTGAAGTCTCATGATCAAGTTGCAGATATCTTCACAAAGCCTCTCAAGTTTGAAGATTTCCAGAGATTGAGATCGGGACTTGGAATGAAGAAGAAAAATCAAAATTAAGGGAGAGATTTGTGGGACCCATTTAAATAAAAGAAAAAGAAAAAGAAGACAACAAGTTGCTTAAACGTACAATTTGCAAATCAGATTTTGCAAAAGACAAATCTGATTTGGAAAGATGCAAATCTGATTTTAGAAAGCCAAATCTGGAAACTTTTCCTATAATAGAAGCTTTGTTCGTTCATTCAAACACACCAAAAAAACGAGAGAAGCATAAAGCAGTGAGAGTAATCCACAGATTGTTGTCTGTGAGATAAATAGTGAGTGGTAGTAATATTGAAGTGAAGTGTTTAAAATAAAGAGTGTTATTTCTTTCGAAGTTGTAGTAGTCTCTTGACACTGCTAAGTTGTAATATTATAGTGGAAATATTGCTCCACTCGGGTATTGTATTTTACCCCGTTAAAAGAGTTGGTGTCTTTGTTACTCTCTTGTGTTATTGTTATTTACCGTGGGTATTATTCCTGGGCGGAATTAATATTTAGTTTTATTCCCAACAACTTTTTCAGGTCGAATGCCAAAGAAATGTTGGAACTTTTGAGAGGAAAGCGATTAGTGTATGTTGGTGACTCTCTGAACAGGTGGGAATAAATGGTTTGTCTACTAAGAAATTCTGTTGAAGAGAAGATTTCAAGAAAGAAGGCGCTTATTCTTTTATATTCGCGGTATGTTTCTTCTTTTTACTTGGTCTTTTCATCTACATTACTGTCAGATTATTCAATAAAATGTTGTTGCTATTTAACCAGAAAATAATTTTTATGGTCAAAACAAATAAAAAGATAATTCGGATTTTTAATAACCAATTTTACTTTCACTTTTCCTAATATAGATGAACTAGAAACAATGAAATAAAATATTGAGAGAATAAGAAAAAATAAATCTTATTGATGATTGCAGTAGCTTCTTTCCAGAACAAGATATTTAAATAGCAGAAAGTAAAAATGTAAGCAATTGATAATATTATTTCATGAATTCATTGATGATCATACAAAATATGGTAAAGAGGTTTATATAAAGGTACAATTTGTAACTGCTTTGTTCTACTTAACTCTCGCCCGTTACTAATATTTATTACATTGATTGCCATTACTTGAATAATCTTTAACGATTATGGTAATAATAGCTAATCGCGCATGATCATGGATTATATCGATTTCTTTCCATATTCGTGGCTATTAATGAGTCTTCCTTCCTCATAGTCTTTAATTGTGCGTCCCACGCCTATCTCTTCTTTTCTAGTTTTCGGATGCGGTTTCTCTATAAACAATTCCGTGGGTGTTTTACCTACGCCTCTCCTAACCTTCATTCTTCTTTATTGCTCGGACTCTCATGCCACCCGTCAGCACATTATTAGTCCACATGGCGAGTCTATTTCTGCATTGCTGGGAAGCAAAAGTTTTGGATATTAACAGTCTAAAGATGAAGGTAATGTGGTGCATCTAAATTGCTGGATTTAGAAGCCTATTAGCCAAATGGTGCAATGATCAGTAACAAATAATTGAAAAAGGAAAATGAAATACATAGTGAGGTACCAATTTAGTTTCAATAATTCATTGTATCAATCTGCTGATCCATTGTTGAATGTTGTGCAGGACTATTGTTCAGTGAAGTTTGTATGTACGACTTTTATGGAACTTAAGAGGCGAAGAAAAGGAACCTCAGCAATCCAGAGATCGCGGTGTCCATGCTTGTACTGAAAGTGAAGAAGCTTTCTTCTTCTTTTAGTCGAGCATGCCCGCCCTTCAGCAGACATTGCATTTAATTTTACATACAAAGGAGGCTTGTTATGTTTATCTGTTATTACTCTAATATAGGACTCTTTTCTCATTTTATAACATAACAGAATCCAGCAAAAGAACCTCTCTTTTTAGTGAACAATGTGGGACCTCATCAAATAAAAAGAAATTAAAAAAGAAAAGGAAAGGAAAAGATTTAGAAACAAGTTGCAATAACAACTTGTTGTAATAACAAGAGAAACAAAGAAAATTTACAAGTTGCCAAAACTTGTTTTGGCTGGTTGCAAATTGCAAAGAGATAAACCATTCTGATTGGTCCAATGGTTGGCAAGTTTTGCTATAAATAGCAGGCTTCGTTCCTCAGTTAAGTACACCAAATCGAGAGAAGCAACAGAGAGTTAGAGAGAGTAATCCACAGATAGTAGTCTGTGAGATAAATAGTGAGTTGGAGTAATATTGTAGTGAGGTGTTTAAAATAAAGAGTATTATTTCTTTGGAAGTTGTAGTAGTCTCTTGACACTACTAAGTTGTAATATTATAGTGGTAATATTGCTCCATTGGAGTATTGTATTTTATCCCGTTAAAATATTTGGTGTCGTTGTTACTCTCTTGTGTTATTGTTATTTACCGTGGATATATATTATTCCTGGACGGGATTATTATTTTATCCCAACAAACAAATTGTTGAAAAGAAAATGTGCTCTAATACTCTAATATATAATCTAGCAAAATCCAGATCTTAGCAAAACATTACATGCAAAAAGCTGCCTCTTTGTACAGATTGTTCAATACTACGTACAGAAAATATAATCACAAAATTGTTTTTGTTTAATACAAGGGGCTGCACCTGATCGTTTTTTTTCTTACAGGTTGCCTACGTACCCCGGGCTAAGTTCCTACGGGGATCAAGCCCAAACGTAGTTCTTTACAGTACTATAATTCTATACATTTGTAAAATTCTAATCAACATTGACAATCAGCATCCTTCTACTGGCTTTCTTCTTTTGATGGATCTGCAATTCAACAACTTCATTGGTTTCAGCTTATCCATCTCTGTACTATTGCAAAAATCATCAATCAATTGATCACTTTCTCTTGCAATTTCTATAAACAAAAGGGGGTTGAATTCCTTTTTCCTTGTCTGCTCACGAACAACAACCTTATCATCAGATGAAAGAAATGGATGCTTTAATAGCATATCAGCAGTCCATCGCGATCTCGGCTCCTTAACAAGACACTTTCTCAGAAAATCTTCAACCTCTTTCGACAATCTTTCGTTCTGCAAATCCGGTGAACCCGTTCCAATTTTGCACAATAGATAAACAACGTCGTCAGCTTCACTACTGTCTTCCCTGTAACCATCTCAAAGACAGTGCACCCGAAAGCCCAAATATCGGCTTCAGGTCCGTACTCGTTATCAAGAACTGATTCTGGCGCCATGTACATAGGTGTTCCTTTGAGTCCGCTCTTTCTTTTCTGACTCTTCACTCCAACCTTCTTCGCGAACCCGAAATCAGCAATCTTGGCAACTTTTTCGGTCCCCACAAGAAGAATGTTATCTGGTTTAATATCAAGGTGAACGAAACCTCTTCCGTGAATATCACTTAGCCCCAACAGAATCGATTTTGCGTACTGCTTTACCTCAAAATCTCGCAACCCTTGCCTTGAATTTTGACCAATCCGATCAGCTAAACTACCAGCAGACGCGTACTCGAGCAACATGTTATACAATATTGATCTTCCCATCTTCTTCAGTAACATCAGCTCCGAAACATCGAATAACATGATCACAATCTTGAAACTCATGTAGTAATTCTCTCTTTCTGTAACGACTTTGAACGCGAAAATAGGGAAGATTTTACTGCGATTGTCGACGGAATATCGACGGAGGAGTTTGTTGTCGTTGCTAAAGTGACGATACCGAAACTGCCTCTTCCTATGGTTTTGGCTCTCGTCCACAATATTGGATCGCTAATCGCCGCCATTGAATCAATTTTTTTCTTGCTCTCAATAGTAAGTAATAACCTGGTTTTTGTTTTTGTTTAGGTAACGTTCTGATGTTGCTTTACTTATATAAGTTTCCCTATCTACATATGATTACGTGTTTCTTGAGTTACAAGGTTTTTAGGGCCGACAAACTAGAGTTGTAAAGTTTCCATAATTTGTTTCTTTTCTCTTTTTCCTTAATTAATTAACAAATTATATATTTACCACTTTTCCAAGTAATCTTACTAAATGATAGGTACTATATTTTTGGGTAACCCTAGCCAGTTTCTATTTCTTTTTAGAAAAAGCTATAAGTAGTACTAGACATAATTTTGTTTAATTAATATTTAAGTTATGTAATAGTATGTGACGACCCAAAGGGTCATCACCTGTTTCCTCATTCGTTCCGTGCTTCGGAGGCCTTGGAAACCTTATTTCTTTTACTTACCTCGATTTGCGCGCGCAGTCCGGGCGCGTAGCCGGAAAGCTTTTATGTTGAAATATGTGAATTCCGTGAAAAATTTGAAGAATTTTGATATTAATATGATTAAAGTTGACTTCGGTCAACATTTTTGGTAAACGGACCCGGACCCGAGATTGGACGGTCCCGGAAGGTCCGTAGAAAAATATGGGACTCGGGCATGTGCCCGGAGTCGAATTCCGAGGTCTAGAGCCCGAGGAAAGAATTTTTCCGTGAAATTATTTTTCTGAAATTAATAAGGAAAATGGAAATGAAAATTTATTAAAAGACTGTGGTATCGGGCTCGTATTTTGGTTCCGACGCCCGGTACAAGTCTTATATATTGTTTAAGCGCTTTCTGTAAAGTTTGGTCGAAATCGGACGTCGTTTGACGTGTTTCGGACCTAAATGTCTAAAGTTGGAAGTTCATGAATTTTGAAATGAAAATGATGAGTTTGAGGCTTGATTCAATGATTTTGATGTTATTTTGGCAATTTGATCGCTCGAGTAAGTTCGTAGGATGTTATTCAGTTAGTGTGTGTGTTTGGTTAGGAGCCCCGAGGGCTCGGGAGTGAATTGGAGGTGGTTCGGGGTGTTTTTACACTTGGAAATAGGATCAGATTTTCTGTTGCAGACCTTTGTTCTTCGCGAACGCGGCCCTAGGCACACGTTCGCAGTGCCTTGTTATCTCCTCCATCGCGTTCGCGTGTTCCCTACCGCGATCGCGTAAGCTAAATTCAAACCCCAGTATTTCCCTTCATCGCGTTCGCAATCTGGCCGTCGCGATCGCGATGGTCTATTCTGTTCTCTATCGCGTTCGCGTCCCTATGCACGCGTTCGCGTAGGCCAATCTTGGACCCCCCAGTAGTTCTTCTACGCGATCGCGTATTCCTCCACGAGACCGCGATGACCAGTCAGTGGAACCCTTCGCGATCGCATCCCTGTTTCCGCGATCGCGTAGGGCAATTTTGCCCAGCGATTTAAAAAAAAAAAAAGAAACAGTAGCTACGGGTTTTATCACAAAAATACACGAGCTCTTCTTCTCCACAGCCCCTAGGCGACTTGTAGAGCGATTCTTCACCAAACATTCTTGGGTAAGTGTTATCTAACTTGTTTCCTTCGATTTTCTTCATTAATTAGTGAACTCCTAGCCCTAAAAACATGAAATCAAGGTAGAAGTTATGGGTTTTGGGTAGAGTTAGGGTTTTGAGAATTTTGGGTGATTCAACCTCAATTTGGGGTCGAATCTTAAAACAAATTATATATTTGCACTCGTGGGGTTATGGGTGATTGAGTTTTGGTCCGAGCCTCGAGTTTGGACCATGTGGGCCCGGTGTCTAATTTCGGGATTTTTGGAATAATGCTAGGAAATTCATATCTAGGCTATGGGATGTTACCATCGAGTCTTTATTGATATTATTAAATTGATTATGCCTAGATATCACTGAATTGGAGGTTGAATCACGAGGTAAAGCAATAGTTGAGGATTAAGCGGATCTCAAGGCTTTGAGGTAAGTGTTTGGTTTAACCCTAGCTTGAGGGAATAAGAGTTGAGTCTTGTTGCTAATTGCTATGTGATCGAGTACGATGTATAGGCATGGTGACGAGTATCTATACATTGGTGTCTAGCATGACCGTGAGTCCTTATAATGTGATTATCATGAACTGATTGTGAATTCCATGTTTATTGGAGTATTTCTATATGTTGTGAATAACATGTGAACGGTAATATGATCATTTGATTTCCTGGGAGCATAGGCTCGAATTGTGATACGAATATTGAAAGTATATGAAATGACTTGTTTCATTGAGGAGCGTCGGCTCCAGTTGTAGAACGAATTGTGACAGTACAAGTGATAATTGAACCTCTAGAGCATTTACTCGAGTTGTGAAGAGAAGAGATCATTATGTTGCCCCTTGACGGGCTATACTGTTTATTGTGATTCCTCTGCATTGTGTTCTTGACGGATGCTAAGGTCGCTTAGGTTAATGTTTCCTTGTGTCGTGGGATGACTATAGTTATAGTTGAGATGGTTAAGTAACGTAATAGGCTAGCTATCAATGGGGTGGTTAGGTGAGGTAATCGGCTAGATATAGCTGAGATGGTTAAGTGTTGTAATAGGTTGGTTATAGCTGCGGTGGTTAGATGTTGGAACTAATGTGGTTATAGTAATCCCCTTGCCGGAATATTTGAGAGGATGTTTTGTTCCCTTACTGGGAAGTCGTTATATTGTTGTTTGTAACGGAATATGAGATAAGAAATTTCTTGGAGCTTGGGCTCCAGTGATATCGTGAGATAAGAAAAGTAAGAAAGAGAAAGCGTTGTTGATTATTCCCTTGCCGGGACGTTTGGTTGAACTTGTTGGATTCTTTCCCTTGCCGGGATGTTTGTCAAATATTTACTTATTTTTATGCCCCTTAATTGTGACTGTTGTTTGGGGGAGTCAGACTGTTAAATGATATTGAGGATCGGGTTGCGCGCCGCAACAATGATATTGAGGATCGGGTTGCGCGCCGCAACAATAATATGTGAGGGTCGGGTTGCGCGCCGCAACAATGATACATGATAAATGATATGGGTCGGGTTGCACGCCGCAACAGTGGTATTGTGGAGCGGGTTGCACGCCGCAACAATGGTAATTATGGAGCGGGTTGCACGCCGCAACAGTGGTATTGTGGAGCGGGTTGCACGCCGCAACAATGGTAATTATAGAGCGGGTTGCACGCCGCAACAGTGGTATTGTGGAGCAGGTTGCACGCCGCAACAATGGTAATTATGAAGCGGGTTGCACGCCGCAACAGTTATTGATACCATGTGTTTATATTGAGTATTGTTTTCCTTGTTCATTGTGAACCTAAGCTGTTTTAGTTGTTACTCTTGATTGCTGTTAATATTGTATCTCCCCTTAGCATGTCTCCCCTCCCATGTTGTTAATTGCTTGGTATTCGATTTTCGCTGTATATTTATAACTGCACAGGTTTATGTGATGTCCAGTCTAGCCTCGTCACTACTTCGCTGGGGTTAGNACACTTACCAGCACATGGGGTCGGCTGTGCTGATGCTACACTTCTGTGCATTTTTGCACAGGTCCAGGTTTTGAAGAGCAGCAACAGCTGTAGTTCGGGATTCACGAGACTGAGGTAGCCTTGCAGGCGTCCGCAGGCCCGGCGTCTCTTCTCATTGTTTTCTTTTAGACTGTTGCCTCCTTGTTTCGAGATAGACAGCTGTTATATTTCTTTCAGACCTTTGTATTTAGTTTAGTCTTAGTGGTTCGTGAGTAATGTGACACCAAATCTTGGGTAGAGGCTAGTGTTGACTATTCCGCTATTTTTATTATTAAATTCCATATTTCATATTGATGCTAAAGATTGTTAATAGATTTATTTATTAATGAAAGGTAAATAAGTTGGCTTGCCTAGCTACCACGAGTAGGCGCCATCACGATCCCGATGGTGGTAAATCCGGATCGTGACAAGTTGGTATCAAAGCACTAGGTTACATAGGTCTCACAACTCACGGACAAACTTAGTAGAGTCTGAGGGGTAGGTACGGAGACGTCTGTACTTGTTCCCCAGAGTCTATTGAGTTAGGAAAACCTCTCATTTGTTCTTTCTTGTCGTGCGATTGGTTTCTCAAATGTCGATTAAATTTCTACTCCGTTCTTTTGTGAATGGCGAGGTCATGTACCGCTTCTTCAGCTGAGCAGCAACACAGACCAGTGATAGATCAGCTACGTCTTCGGAGGCTTTGTGGAGGTAAAGGTATTAGAGGTGGAGGTAGAGATGCGAGAAGTGGAGGTAAAGGTATTAGAGGTGGAGGTGCAGGTACTGTTCTGGTTTGTGGTAGAGAAGCTTCGGTTATATTTTGCGCCACATTTGGTCATGCCTAATGGTTCATTGAGTGTTCCTGTTTATGTGTCTGCACCGGTGGGTGTTTCTATTATGGTCGACCGAGCCCATCGTTCGTGGATTGGGGTGATTGAAGGTCTTGAGACTCGGGTAGATTTGTTGTTGTTGGTCATGGTTGACTTCGACATTGTATTGGGGATGGACTGGTTGTCCCCGTATCATGCTATCTTGGATTGTCCCGCCAAGACCGTGACCTTGGCTTTGCCAGAATTGCCCCGACTAGAGTGGAAAGGGCTTCGGGTCATGCCACTCGCAGTGTTATTACGTATGTCAAGGCTCGACGCATGGTCGAGAAGGGGTGTTTAGCTTATCTGGCGTATGTTCGCGACTCCAGCGCGGAGGTTCCTTTTATTGACTCTGTTCCTATTGTTCGAGAGTTCCCTAAGGTTTTCCCTTCAGACCTGTCGGGCATGCCGCCCGACAGAGATATTGATTTCTGTATTGATCTGGCTCCGGGCACGCAGCCCATTTCTATTCCGCCGTATCGCATGGCCCCGCCAGAGTTGAAGGAGTTAAAGGACCAGTTGCAGGAACTACTAGAGAAGGGTTTTATCAGGCCTAGTGTTTCTCCTTGGGGTGCGCCGGTGTTATTTGTGAAGAAGAAGGATGGTTCGATGCGGATGTGTATTGATTACCGACAGTTGAACAAGGTGACGATAAATAAAGATATTAAACAAATATTAAACAAAATATTAAAACCCCTCACCATTACACTATTAAACAAAAATATCCCTAATTAGACGACATAGACACGTGGCGTAACCTTAAAGATGAAGAGAATCCGATTCTTTTAATAACCCAACCTGCTCCAACCCACTAAATTGACCCACCCTTTTAAAACTAAAAACACGGCTTAGAAACTAACCTAAAAACACGATTCTTTTTTCTTCGCTTTTACTCTCTAGAAGACTCCGTCCACAGAGGAAAAATTGTTAGATTTCCGCCGCAGATGAAGTAAAGGTAATATTTTCTCCATGAAAATGCTTCGCTTTTCTTGTTTTAACTCTTTTTTGCTCAGTATTTTATGTGTTTTCTATTTTTTTAGGGTTTTTCGCCTAGGGTATTGATTTGTTGTGTTTAATTGACATCCATACATTTATTTTTGTACTTTCAGTATTATATTCATATTTTTTGTCTGCTTCAAGTGTTTGCATGCTTTATTATTGATATGCTCCCGATGTGAAGTTAATTTTGGTCCCGACATGGTTTTGGTTTTGGTAGCTGGTTTAGAGTGTTTCTTCGTCCCAATATTTTGAGCTTTTTCTGTTGTTTAATAGGTAAATTTGTCCCTAATTTTGTTACTTTCTGATTATAGTATTATGTGTGTAGGACCACCTTCAACGATTTTTTAGTTAATTTATTATGGAGTGGGCCTGAATCTGGACCTTTATGTGGTGTGGTCTCAAGATATGAACTTCTTCTTTATTTATTAAGTGAAGTTGTCCCCATTTGTGTGACCTTTTGTATTAAAATGTACTGTGAGTAGGTTCTGCCTTTTTATTTGTTTCTTTATACTTTGCTAATTTGTAGGTTATTGGAGATGGTGTTAATAGATATAATATTCAATTATGGTGGTGATTGGGTTACACAACCTGAGGTCTTATACACAAAGAAACTGGTGCACACTTGGATAGGTTATGACTCAGACTTACTTTCATATATAGACATAGTGAATGAATATATAAATGAGCTAGGGTTTGTAGGGGTTCAACAACTTATTGTTGCTTGTCCTTCTGGCAAAATTTTATGAGATTGATGGGGATGTTGGGATTAGACAATTACTTGGCTTGATATGTGATGAATATAATGTTGTTAACATTTATGCTGTGGATGAATGTGAGCCCCCTATTCATGGTATCCCTGATATTGTACACCATAAAAAATCATACACCCATGAGCATGAGGCTGGTACTGACTGTAGCTTAAGTGACTTAGAATCTGACTCTAGTTCTGAATCAGAAGGTTATGATTCTGAAGAATTGGAAGCATTGAAAGTACAAAAAAAGAGGGAGATAACTGAAGAACTTAATGAGTACAAAGAGTTGTATAAGGGTATGGGATTTAAGGACATACCAGAAGCTAGAAAGCGTATGAAGTTGTATGCTTTGGCAAACAAGAAAAAATTAGAGTTGTTGAAGAGTGACAAAATAAGGCTTAGGTATAAATGTGATATATTTGGTTGTCCCTTTTTGTGTTTGATATCCAAAGAGAGGAATGGTGGGGTTAAGATCAAGACCTTAAATATAGAACATAGTTGTGGTGTTGCTTATGATAACAATACTGTTGATTTCAGTACTATTGCACAGTATTTCAAGCTTAAATTACAGGATAATCCTAAGTATAAGGTAAAGGGGATGATGGCAGATTTAAAGAGGGTTTTTGAACTAAATATTAGTCATGAAAGTGTAAGAGAGCAAAGAGAATGGTCTTGGAAAGCTTAGACGGTAGTTTTAGTGATGAGTATAACAAACTTGAATCTTATGCAGCTGAATTGAGAGATAGTAATCCAGGCAGTGATGTGGCTATAAACCTTTCAAAGAATGCACTTGAAGAAGGGAGAAGAAGATTCTTGAGGATGTATATTTGCTTTCAAGCTTTAAAGATGGGTTTCAAGCTAGGGTTGAGACCTTTTATTGGTATAGATGACACTTTCTTAAAGGGGAAAGCTAAGGGCCAACTGCTAGTGGCTGTTGGACAAGATTCACAGAACCATTTCTACCCTTTGGATTGGGCAGTTGTTGACAAAGAGAAAAAGAATACATGGAATTGGTTCTTGCAGTTGCTTCTACATTCTCTAGACCTCAAGGATGGGGAAGGAATTGCCTTCATGTCAGATATGCAAAAGGTATTCATATGTCAATCTATTTCTATCTTTTTCTATTTATGTTCTCAATTTCTGTCTTTTTCATTTTCTGCCTTTTTCTATTTCTGTCCTAATTTTCTTTCTTTTTCTATATTTGTCTTTTTTTTTTATTTCTGTCTTTTTCTATTTATATCCTATATTTCTGTCTTATATTTCTTTCCTATAGTACTGTCTATGGTCTGTATTTAATTCTGTCTTTAGTTCTGTCTTTTTGTTGTTTATGAAATGTTCTAAGTTACTGTATGTTTCTGTAACTGTTACAGGGATTAATTGATGCTGTTAGAACTATCCTTCCTCAATCACAATATAGATATTGTGTTAGACATATTGGGGCCAACTGGTGCAAGATATACAATACTGGTGAAAGCAATAAATTACTTCGGTGGTGTGCATGGTCTACTTATGAGGAGGAATTCAAGGACCAACAGAAGAATTTAGGGGAGTTGAACAAGGATGCAGCAGCTGGTTTGTTGGTGTAGAGCTTATCTGGACATAGTGTGCAAGAATCAGTCAGTTGATAACAACTTGACTGAATCCTTCAACAAGTGGATTTTGGAAGCAAGGAATAAGTCAATCATAAAGATGTTGGAGGACATTAGAATCAAAGTGATGAACATGTTAAGAGAACATGAAGATGAAGTGAGGAGTTGGAGACATGACTTTAGTCCAAAAAGCATGGAGTTGTACAGTGAGTACATGCATATTGTTCAATCAGCTTGTAGAGTTAATGCAAATGGAGAAAATGGCTATGAAGTGTCAGAAGGAGGTGATATGCATTGTGTAAATATGGCTGTGAATAAGTGCACCTGTAGGCAGTGGGATCTTATTAAAGCTGTACTTCACA
Source organism: Nicotiana attenuata (assembly GCF_001879085.1). NCBI lineage: Eukaryota > Viridiplantae > Streptophyta > Magnoliopsida > Solanales > Solanaceae > Nicotiana > Nicotiana attenuata. The sequence goes on along the minus strand of NW_017674685.1, from coordinate 57,627 downwards.
ACATGGGTGATCCTTTGACAGAAATGAACTGGTGGTATAGTAAGGGGGCATTTCTACTCACTTATAAACACAAGTTACAACCTGTAAGAGGAGAATTTTTTTGGAAGATTGACCCATCACAAGCAATAGAGCCACTTGAGTTGGTGAAGTTTGCTGGCAGGCCTAAAGTTAAGAGAGATAGGCAGAAGGATGAGGCCATTAAAAGGTAAGGATTGTGGTCACAATCAAGAAAAGGAAGAGTTATAACTTGTAGCAAATGTGGAGAGACAACCCACAATGCTATGACTTGTGGACAGGTAAAATCTAATTTGAATATTTATTTACTGAAATTTGAACTTATTTTATTTTTCTAACTTGAATTTTCTTTCAGCAACCAAAGGGAAAGGGAAAACAACAAACAAAGAGGCCAAGAACTTTGATAGATGAAGAAACTGAAGAAGACATTAACTGTTCTGCCCCTCCAATCAGTCAACCAAGTCAGGACAATGACTTTAGGTTCATGCCTACACCTGGAGTTAGGAGTATTGGCCAATCAAGCAAGGATCTGGAGATTGATCAAGATGTTGTACTGAGGCCAAGAGTGATATCAGAAGTCAATACAAGACTTAAGATGAGACAGCAGGTACCAATACCCACTAGCACAAGGTCAATCACCTTCACTGGTGATCACACTGGTGTGAGTGATCCGACAAACCTTCCATACTCACTACCATATTTAAGCTGGAAAGGAACACCTGCTACTACTGCAAATCAGTTAGAAAAACAAAGGCAACAGAGGATTGGGAAACTTAGGCCAAGGAAAGGAAATTGATGACCAAATTGAACTTTTTTTGTGTTTTGATGGGATGTAGTAACTGCAAACTTTGCTGCAAACTTGTTAATATTGGTACTGGATTTGGATGTCATATTATGACTTGGTTGTATAAGTTTTTTTGGTTATAATATGACATCCATTCATCCATTAGGTAATTTTTGGTGATGTAACTACTGTGATAACAATACTTAAATACTTATTGACTAGTATTTATTCCGTCAATTGTCCCTTTTAAGTTTGCACAGTGCTGTAGTTTTGAATGTGCTGTATTTATTCCGTCAATTGGATGAATGTGCTATATTTATTCCATCAATTGTCCGTGTGATCTTTCGGTCTTAACAGTGCTTCACAATAACTTGTTCCAGATAGTGCAGTAAAACTGTGTTGAAATTATCTTAACAGTGCTGTAGTTTTGAAATGATACAAGTTTAGGTATTTATTGACTAGAATTCACAATAAGTTGTTCCAGATAGTGCAGTAAAACTGTGTTGAAATGATATAGTTTTTAGGTAACAATGCAACATGAAAAAGCATTACAAATAGGCCTTACACAAAGTAGAAATATTTCATAACTTCATCACAACAACATTAAACTTCATAAAAAATACGTTAAAGTAGGCACTACATTTTACACAATACATTTCAGTAGGCACTACACATATCAGTAGGCAACATAAAGAATACCAACTACACATTTCAGTAGGCACTACACAATATATTTCACCAACAATATTTAACTTCATCAAACACGATAATTTGTTCACAATAGCTTTTTCGAAATTGGTCTTAACTAATGCATTACTTCATCATCATTGCCGCAACAAAGCCAACAAATAGTGCAAACGATATCAAAACAAACATCTTCATCTTCAACAATTTCTATTACATCTCCCTTACTTTATTCACTTCAATATTTTTACAGCCTCTAATACATCAATCTTTTCCAGCAATTTGTCCCTTTCAACTTTGCACGTTTCCAACAACTGATTCAACATATTAATTGTCACATTAGTAGCATCTAATTTGTACTGCAACTTGTTGATTTCTATCAACTCTCTGTCCAGGTAGGCTTCGTCTTGCCATTCCCAATATCCGCACGACTCATTCTAACAAAAACAACCAATTACGAAATTTGTATCATACCTTCAAATTATGAATCGCAAGCAAAATTAAAACTTACTTCAGGTTTAGCACACTTATAGAATCTCCTTCCAGGATTTTGAGCTGTGGTTGATTTGAAGTTCTTGGCAATCTCCCCATAATGACACCTCCTCTTTGATGTAGCAGTTGAATCGGATATAGAACCCACCTTTGGGACTGAATCTTGAGTTATGGAATTACGAATTTTGAGTAATACAGAGGAGACGAACCTTTGAGATTGAATCTTTAGTTTTGGATTTACGAATTTTGAGTAATAGAGAGAGGACGATTTTTCTCTATTAAGGTTGGGACGAAATTAGGGTTCTAAGCCGTGTTTTTAGTTTTAGAAGGGTGGGTCAATTTAGTGGGCCGGAGCGGGTTGGGTTATTAAAAGAACCGGATTCTCTTCAGCTTTAAGGTTACGCCACGTGTCTATACCGTCTAATTAGGGGTATTTTTATTTAATAGTGTAACGGTGAGGGGTTTTATGTCCCGATAGTATAACGAAGGATATTTTTAAACAATTGTCAATAGTAGAGGGACATATCAGACCCTTTTTCGTAGTAAATAATATAAGGATGATGTTATAGAGAGGTCTCACAGTAGTTCTTTTAACAACATTTTGAAAGTTGAAATATATACTCAATATATTCGTCCTTTGTTTTCGGTAGCAACTGGGGATCAAAAAGCACCAAACTTGATCACTTATTAAGGAAAAAATGAAGCAAGAGCACTCTATGGGAGACATTGCAACATACATCGGAAAGACCTCTATTTATTGTGTACGAACGAAATATGAATCCAATGGCAGGGCAAGAAAGGGTTTAGTTAATGGTAATATTAACTCTTCTGTTAAACTATACTCCCTCCGTCTCAAGTTAACAGTTATGATTTTTAAAAATAGTTGTCTCAAATTATTTATCATTTTAGAAGTTCAAGACAAACTTAATTATCTTTTTCTATTTTATCCTTAGTAGTAATTGTTCTTGAAGACTACAAACACCACAAAGTATAGAAAAATATCACAATCCTGCATGGATAAATATCCCTTTTCAAGCTGTAAAGGCAGTAGGGGTGGGTGTTCGCAATTTGGATTGGATATGAAAATTTCGATTTGAATTTTAGATTTTTGGATTGAAAAAATGACAACCCAAATAAGCTCGGATTGGATTGAATTTTTTAATTTTGATGTTTCTTCTTCTTCTTACAAAACTGAACATCCAAATGAAGTCCTCATGTTAAATTGCCTAAAATGTTTCTCATTCCCACAACAATTATGCAAATAAATTATTCAAATAATGAAATCATCATAAAAAAAATGCAAGAGAGATATTAATAACGTCAATAAGAAGTAGTAATAGTACGATCATGTCCTAATAGAAAGTATTATGAAAGTAATTTAGTAGTTAGTATTGAATATATGAGATAATATCTAACGAGTAGGATATTGGACTTATTATATTGTATATGGATAATGGATTGAATATAAAGTATATCCTAAATTCAAAGTACCAAAATCCAACATCCAATTCGAAATCCAAAAATTTTAAAAATTAAATCTGTTATTCGAGGTCTAAACCAAAAATCCAAAAAAAAAAAATAATAAATATTTTTTTAGATTTTAGGTTTGCCCAAACTATTCCCACCCCTAAAAGGACAGAATAAAAGTACTCGTCAGGTCCATCGATTTAAGCTGTGTGAAAATTATGTTACCCTTCCAACTTTGTGCGGAAAAACAAATTCCTTCTCAATTTTTAAGCTATAGACGTTTGTTTCCTCCTATTCTAAGGTATTTATTGAATTTGCCCTTTACATTATCAACC
>NW_017674685.1:6317-53830 GCF_001879085.1 Nicotiana attenuata | reverse complement strand
CCCCCCCCCCCCCCAACCAAACACACCCCTTTTATTTTTGTATTGAAATTATTTTAACTTTTTATTAACTTAAGTGCTTACCTATAACGCAAATTATACCTATATCTTATTTCTAAATAGTGATTTTGGATTTATTGAAAGTATAAATAAAAAATTGCTTTTATTATTCTGTAAAAAGATCTACAAAAATTATTAGATATTTATTATTTTAATGTTACGATACTAAGTATTAAAGTTGCCCCTTCTTTTTTTAAAAAAAACTTTTTGTAGATATGTTTTTGAATTTTTATTGTCATTAATGGAATTACTGATATGAGCAACTTTATTACATATTAGAATTATATTTAAGTTGCTCGAAGTTCTTTTATTATTCTAAGTATTAACTAATATATTTGAACGTTTTAGTTATTTACCTTTTTACTCAGAAAAATAATGATTTATTATATGGTGACGACGTATATTAGAAAAGAAAAAAAAAGGTATCATGATATTAAAAAAAAAGTCGAGGGTTATCATTACGGATAAAATAAGCATTTTTAAAAATTTGATTAAAGGGAGAAAATGTTGTTTATTACCAATGTTATACATGAGAAAAATGACATTTTTTGTTTATAGTTTCTTTTGACAATGTAGAATACTTTTATCACCAAACATCTCCCACTCACATTTCTATGAGAGCTAGAACAAAGAATACTTAAATGAATTATTTACTTAATCTTGTCAATCTTCCAATTTATGCTTGAGACTTGACCTGTGTTTTATTTTTGTATAACTTAATAAGAGAAAAAGTTCAATTGGTATATTAAACCATGTCCTTCAACAGTGAAAAATAAGCCTAAAGTATAAAGATTTGTCCGGGGAATAGTATTTCTCAACTATCAATCAACAAGACTATAATGCATTCTCTTCCTCATTGGCTTCGACCGCCATATCCATGGCTGTTAACAATATCCGTCACAGGCACAGATCATTATACAAAATGCAAGAGGACCTTCCTCAGATGCTCGCTAGTGTGTGAAAGAGTACTCAGTTTTTTTTTTCTTTTGAAAATGTGCACTTTTTGGTTAAGAATTCTAGTGCTGTGGTTTTTTTAAAGGAATATCAGATATATGCAAAACGCATTTGTAGAATGTGACTTAAGAGTAAACCATAACGGAAAGAATAGACATAATACATGAAATTGCAATGTATAAGTAGTATTTGTTAGTTGCGATATATAGGTCAGATTTGGAATTAGGACTTATAATCGGTCGGTATTAATTAAATTATTATTTATTTATTTTTCAAAATAGCGACCGACATCGGTCGGAATTACAAATATATTATAATTTTGTATTTCTTTGTAAATTGTAACAAACCGATCGAAATCTGTCGATATACTAAAAAATAAATAAATTAAAAAGTAATTTCCGTCGGACTTCGGTCGAAAATTTCAAAATTCTGCAGATTTCATATTGAAATTCGACCAAACTCGGTCAGAAATTTTGAATTTCTAGGAAATAATATGAATTTTCCGATCGACTTCGGTCGGTTTTCTGGGTAAAAATCGGGCAGAATATGCCTGCTTCTAAGCTACACCACCTGCCAATTACAATCAATATTCATCCTATAATGACAGTATTACATTGTTGCCATTCAACCATAATTAACCAGCAACAACAACAATTAACCAACAACAACCACAATAACAACAACAACAACAACAACAACAACAACAACAACAATTAACCAACAACAACGCTAATAACAACCACAAACCACAACAACAACGCTAATAACAACAACAACGCCAACCACAACATCAACTAAACAAATTTTCAATAACAAAATAATATCAACAATACAATCATCATTCAAAACTATTTCCAACTAAATATTCACAAGTTCAAGACTTTGTTTAGCAATACACACCATTCAATGAGTGTTTTGTATTGCATCATCTCCATCTTCACTACTAGAAGCTTCATCGTCGACATGGTTCGAAGGATCACGACGAGAAGGATTAGAATATGGGGAAGGCTCACGAGATCGGAGAATGGGGAAAGCACCCTATCAAGAAGATTGGCCAGCTGACCTTGAAGGATATTAAATTGTTGGTTCCTCTTTTCTAGCTGAACTTGAAGGGTACCAAATTGTTCATCTCTCTTTTAATCTCTAGCCTTTGTCTTTTCACTCTGCTGTCAGCTTTGCGATCTTCTTCTCTGATAGTCTACCTATCAATTGTCTAGTCGACCTATCGATTGTCTTGCCTTGGGCGGAAGTCCCTATACCTTGTAATCCAGCCCTGTTGTGCCGAAATGATCTCTCTGGAAGGCCGTATGTTATCCCCTTATTAGGACTGTCACGCCCCCTTTTTCTCGCGAAATCGGGTTTATGACATTTGGAGGGACAACTCGTTCCTTTTGGGAACTGGGTTTTGCATTTGAAGAGTCGCCACCTAATGATTAAGGTGCATTAGGACACCAATAGAGATTTAACTCTAAGTTTGTTTGAATAACCAGAGATTGGGTAAGGGCTTGAAATTATTGTAAGGGGAAGGTGTTAGGCACCCCTCAGAATCCACTAGTGTGGTTCCCGGCCAGACAATTATTGTGAATTTGGGTGCAATTAACATATAAACAGATAAGGCTCAAATAAGAGGGGATTTCAATACATAATGATTTGAAAGTGGACAAAGTTTGGAAGAATAATTAAAAGAGTTGATTTTGAATAAGGAAATACAATGCTAAAAGAGAATAAAGGATAAAGGGAGGGGGTTCTAGGTTTATTAAAAATATGGATCACCCCACACAATGCCCGGTAATCACTCCTCAATGAGGGGCTACACGTGACATTATCGCGTGGTCATCATATCCATATCTACCCTTCCCACCCCGTTAAGGTATTAAAGCGGGGATTGGTCTCGATTACTTATTGCATGCTATTACCCGTCCCAATCCTATCAGTCCCGGAGGTACTTAGGACTACTAATCCTAAAAGGGAAGGATATTAGGCTTATTTGAGGTTTCAAAGGTGAAAATTCTAAGGCGACATACAAAACATATACTGCATGTTTGGGGAAACATATAAACAAACAAATGCTCGAGTATACCTCCTCAAACAAACACATAAAATAGCATGTCTTGCACATACTGCTTAGGTCTGATTAAAGACGAGGTAGAGGAGGTTGTTGAGGAAGATTAGTTTGATACATGGCTCAGATAGGAAGTCAGAATCAGACTTTCTTAATGATTGTGTTAGTTATTAATTAACAAAGGCGAAATCAGTTTTTATCGGTCATTATCACCTAAGGCTTGCCTAAGTGTTTGAGCGAGATCCTATGAACATGATATCTATTACTGATTCAGAAGCAAAGCAACACTGTTTTAAGACAAATGATTCGGAATTCTTATAGGCATGACTTCTATACGTTACTGATTTTAGGTCCTTATAGACATGATACCCAACATTGCATGTGAGCAGAAACGAACAGGATTATACTTATGGACCCCTATAGGCATGATTTCTATGTTTTACTGATTTTAACATGCTACTGGGTTATATCCTTAAAACATGATACCTAATATGCAGAAAATTAAAATGAAGCCCTATAGACAGGTTATCTAGGTATGATATTAAACAGGTAGAGTAAATGAATCTTTATGAGCATGATTTCTAGTTTGAATTATGCAGAATTAAAATAATCCTATAAGCATGGTTTCTAAATGTGATTGAGTATGCAGAATCAAAATAGTCCTATAGGCATGGTTTCTAAATGTGATTGAACATGCAGAATCAAAATAATCCTATAGGCATGGTTTCTAAATGTGATTGAATATGCAGAATCAAAATAATCCTATAGGCATGATTTCTAAATGTAATTGAATATGCAGAATCAAAATAATCCTATAGTCATGGTTCTACCCTTGGCATGCATAAATACCCAACCCTTCTTCACTAGCCAGCCCCAGTGTTTATTACAAGATTATTACATACCCAATAATGAATTACATTGGAAGATTAAAAAAAAGGAAATTACAATCAGAGGAAGCCAGATTCCTGTCTTCCTTTCTGAGTTATGGACCAAACCACTTCAAATGCCATTTGTTTCAAAGCCTTTCTCTAACTTAAGTGTGTCAGAGTTCCCTAAGGGCCTCAAAAGGATCCCGGGCAGTGCTTACACCCAAGTTTTGTAACCAGAATAGGGACAAGTGCGGTGTGAAAATGCCAGCCCTCAGGTGTCCAAGTTCAGAGGGAGCTCATGGGTCCAAAGGCAAGGCTCACATGAGGGTGGCAGAACTTAAGTCTAGGAAGATAGTGCAAGTGCAGAAACAAAGCTTTAAGAACTAAGGAAGTAAAGAAGAGGGAAAGAGGTGCTGGGAAACAATCAGTAACATTTCAAACAAATTAATAATTTTACACAAAAGGGGGCAGGGGATTAGGAATTCATTGCAAGGGCCTATGTACTTAGGCATAGGTCAATTTAGGGCATGCGCAACAATATGAGTGCTGTCATGCTTGTAAATCAACCAGAGCACACAACATGTAAAGGTGGCATAGAGGATATGATCCTAGGAGGACCAAGTTTGAATCATGCTCAGCAATATTTGATGCTGTCATGCCCCAAACAAACCCTAATTATCAAACACATTGGGGTAGGGATTTAGGGTTCATAATATTCAGAATAGGAGAAAAGAAATTACAGCATGCTAAGTAAAGTACTGAAGCAATAGGTAGACAAGAATGCAAGAACATTAAGTAACCGTGTTGTTGTTGATGCTGAAATCTTAACTAGAACATACCAGTTTAAAGAAGCAAATGCAGTAAATAAAGGTAGCATGACTTTTTGAAATATAGCTTTGGCTTTCAACTAGTTAAACAAGCCACAGTAGAAGCAGTAGAGCAAGAGAGAGTGTTCTTTTTAGTGTAAGTGTGAGTTCAGAACTAAGAATGTTCGTGTGTGTACTAGTGAAAGAGCAAGGTACTTATAGTTTGAAAACAGGTGGCAAAATAAGGCAAAAATCATAGTTTAGCAGTAATTATGGAAACTATGTATTAATTAAAATCACATCAGTGTAAGGACTTCCTTCAATTAAGGAGTTAAATTAAACGGTAACAATGCAAATATTAAATAAGGAAAGAAATCACATAAGGCTGAATATAACCAATAAGGAAATATTTTCAGCATAGTACAAGTACTCAATATGTAATAGAGACTAGGTTCATCAGATCCTAATCAAGGAAATGTCGGTAAGAATCAAGTACCAATGTAACCAAGGTAAGGGAATCAATCATATTGAGTAGAAAAGGTAGGGATCGAAGGTTCAAATTAGACCAAGAAACAGGGAAATCAGTAAGGTGAAACAAGGAAAGAATCAATTACTTAACACGAGTGCAATCAAAATTTCACAAGGAATGATTTGAAATCAGTCCAAAATTGAAGGTCATTTAAAGCGGAATTCAGCATATAAATAAAGTACATAAACATGCGATACGGCAAAGAGAAGCAGCATGCAATAACAATCACATAGTCAGTAGACTGTGAACATGGTAGTCACATAGATCAACTTCATTAACTTAGTAATAGGGTATCAGAAGCATGCAAAGGGTCAAGTAAAGGTCTTTCTGAAAATATATTCGAGTTTCAATGATTGCAAAAGCCAAATCACATAAAGAAACAGATGAAGCAGCTTCAGAAGCCTGAATAGGCCCTAAAGAGATTAGGGTTTTTGAAACAAATCGAATTCAAACATGATGAGCAAGTAAATCACACAATAAATATTCTCAGAACTCGAATGAACCCAAAATTAGGGGTTTTCAACACCAATCGAGTCTGGAGATAAAACGCAAGTAAATCAAACAAATAATAACAAAAATAGATTCAGAAACCTCATAAGAAATTAAGGCCCTTAACATGCAAACTCAAGTAGAAGAATGACATAAGGAAACACAGCAAAACATGTCAAATAACTTAACACAAAACCTAATCGGAAGAAATAAGGGTTTTTAAAGGTAGAGTTTTAAAAGAAACTTTGAGAAAATGTTTAGAAGTTTAGAACAAGCACAGGTCTGAAACAGACCTAAAAGAAATCGGAAGAACCTTAAAGGTTAGGGTTTCAGAAGAACCCCAAATAGTGAGAAAGGCTTTGAAAACCGTCGATCTAAGCAGGAGAGTCCAGAGTCAGACTCGAATAGCCATGGCTGGCCGGAGCAAGGTCAAAGATGACCGGACACATCCATAAAACTGAGATCGACCAAGGTCTGGACCAAGATTTTCCAGGATTTAGCCTTGAAACCATGATAAACGAACACGTAGAAGCCCAGGATTTAGCCTTGAAACCATGATAAACGAACACATAGAAGCCATGGATTTGGGAGGTTTTAAGGTGGTATTTGAGGGTGGCGGCTAGGGTTTGAGAGAGGATTGAGATAGACAGGGGATTTAGAGGCGGCTGGAATGAGGGAATGGGTAGGGTTTGAGGGGTTGTTAGAATTAAAAAAGGCAAGGAGTTATGAGGACAGTTGATCTTTTAGATCAACGACCAAGATTTTATGGGTCTTTGGGTCGGGTGGGCGGATTTAAGATTTGGGTCAGGTGTTTTAATTTGAAATTGGGCTAGGATTGGGGGTTTGATTTGGTTATAATTGAAATACAAATGGGGTTATCATTTAAATAGCCATTTTCCCCGCTTGATTTATAAAAAATAGTAAGATGATTTTTGAAATTAAATTAAAGGTACATAATTGATTAATAGTACATAATTATCAAATTAAAAATACTGGGCTTAATTTTTATAGACATAAACGTAATTAAATCTAAAAGAGGCTAATATTGCAATTATATGCAATTTAGCTTTAAAAATGCTAAATAAATTTGTAAAAATATGTAAAAATTATCTTAGCTACATTTTAGCATAAATATGAGAACCCAACAAATGAATAACCAAAAATGCCAATTATTGGGTTTCTCTGAATAAAATAGGGCAATAAATTGATTTAAAAATCTTTAAAAATTAAAGAAAAATAATAAAACATTTGGACATACTTATATATGCATGCACATGCTATTTTGAAAGTATTTTGCATGTTAAAATATACAGGGAAAAATTGGGTATCAATAAGGACCACCGACAACATCCAACCATATCCTCTGCGCTTTTTCGTCTGAAAGGGGTGGTCGCTCGCCTTGCTCATTCGGTGGCAAGCTCTGAGTGTACTCATCCATTTTAATCTTGTAGCGACCCTTTATTTAGAAGATAGAAAATTATTAAATATATAATATAATAAACATTAATTTCAAGTTATAGTAGTTATTAAACCTACATATGCAGTCACTTCCCGGTCCTCGACCCATCTAGATGCATCTGTCGGTGCCTTCTTCTTCCGGATCTGAGTCTCCATGAAGAACTCATCATGAGTCATCTTCCTCCCATATTTTTTCCCTATAAATATAATAGAATATGTTAACTAAATTAAAATATATAAATATAGTTCGATAAAACTAGATGTAAATATTTTAAGAAATTATCAGTAGTCTCCTCGTAGTCCCCATGCTCCTTGCACCCACATAGTGCAAGGAGCCACCCTTCTCAGATGCTCGAGCTTTCTTTCCTTGTTCACTCTTCTTATAGAATTTTTCGGTGGTCCACTACCTCAGCACATTCTCCCATAAATGCAGTAGAACCCATGAAGGCTTCTTGCTCTTCTTTCTAGCAGAGCTTAAGGAATCAGATAGTCACTTATGGCATTTGAACACAAAATTTGCAAGAATTTCACTATTATGCCGGCCCTCCCAGGCACACTTAGTCTACAAATAGAGTGTGTAACGTTAGATAAAAATATTATTAAAATAATGCTTAAATAGATAAGAATTATATTAAAACCTTAAATTGGTTAAAAATTTGCTGCACGAGCTCTGGTGGGAAGTCACTCCAAGTCGCATAGGGTGCATTATACAACCGACCAAGAGCTTCAGTGATTATCTTGGTAGTCCGATGATTAGGTATGAACCCGCAACATAGAAATTACATTAAATAAACAATAATAGCTATTGTAATTCAGCAAAAATAAAGAAGTAATAAATAAATCTTACCCGTTGCCCTCAGGCCTGATGATCATCCTATGATAACGATCATACCGCACTTCCTATGGATCATCTTCCTCCGACGAATCTGAAGCTTATGCAGAAGGGGAGGCATCTGGCTCAGCACTACTATCCCGAAGGCGAAGTCTAGAAATGCTAGGAGACGAACTCCATGGAGAGGAAGACGGGGTTGCTGATGAAGATCGCTGCGATCCATACCCCTGCAGCGATCTAGACCCCTGCTGTGATCCAGACCACTACTGCAATCCGGCTGGCTAAAATATAGATGGATGCAATCCAGCTGGTGATAAAGCAAATGGAGCATATGACGGGCGTATCACCACACGGCCCTGTGACTGCTGACTCGATGGACCCATGTAACTACATGCAATATCAGTTGGAGGAAGCGGGTGTATAGCCCTATGGCGGAGAATGGTAAGAATACTGCTGGGAGGGCGAATGGTAGGTACTTTGATAAGTAGATGAATGTGGTGGAATACATGTCTTCCTAGAAGATTGCTGTCGGCCATCAGCAGCGGAGGGATGCAAGTGTGGAGTGGAAGGAAGCGAGGGTGTAGCACCATCATCATGATCAATAGGCCTCTTATCCTTCCTAGACCTACCTCGACCCCCACCGGTCATCTGCATAAATTAAAGAAAATATTAGAACTAAGAATATAAATCTATATAAGTTGAGAGCTCTTGAGAAAACTAACATGCTAATCGTCTTCTAAGTATCCTTCCTCGTCTGAAAATTATTCCCCTTCACTTATTTCATTTTCATTAGGTGATTCTTCATCCTCATTGTCTATGATTGTTATTTCCTCCATATCAACTTATTCTAATATGTGTTGAGGATTCTCCAAGTCATTTTCTTATCATCCAACATTTGGTTAACACTTAAGATATCATTTTGGTAAGCAATATCTAGCACATTCTCAACTTTCACCGTTCCAACAGGCTTAGCTTTGATTACAACCAACCAATTAGCCTTATCCCTCCGCAATGGATATGGAGCATAATACACTTGCCTAATTTTTCTACAATTATAGAAGGATCAAGCGATCATACTCCCTCTTTTTATTAAACTCAATTATGTTGTACTGTGAGTGTACATTTATACCTCTTCTAGGTGTTGGGTCAAACCACTTGCATCGGAAAAGTATGATCTTCTTATTTGGCCAACTTGAATATGACAATTCTAGAATCTCTTTGATCACACCATAATAATCAATTTCCCCATCCTGGTTGCCTTCACCACCTTTGACACACACCCCTCTGCTATTACTTTTTTTTTTATACTTGGAGCATTCCTCGGTGTGGAATTTATAACCATTCACACAATACTTAGACATAGTTGTAACCGTAATTGCATGTCACCAAGATATGTCTTTCAAAAATTGATTCACACCGTTGTTTGGATTATTGACCTACATGTATGTTAAATAAATCACAAGTGAGAAAGTATATTCACAAGTGACCAAGTATATATATTCACATGTGAGCAAGTATGTAAGATGAAGTTACACACTCTTTAAACCATGCCTCAAATGTAGAATATACAGCATCATGGCCAAATTGATATGAAACAAAAGAGAAACGGCTACCTAACGGCTAATTCTTAAGCGAGTACATACACGCTCCTTCTTCATGGATCCACTGGACGATGCCCCGCCGGCGCGTCTGGATGGCCATCCCAACCCTAACCTACCAACAAATCAGAAAACTCAACCAGTTGATAGAAAAATCTCTTATGCTAACAAAATTCCCTCTTCCAAACAATTCTCAGAACCCCCAAATCAACATGCAAGAGAATCGGTCATTGCAACTCACACTACTCATAATAGAATGTCGACGGTCCTCTTCAAGGCGTCGGATTACTATAGCATCATGGCTGATGAGTGTAGGCTCACAATTGTGGGAAGATACTTTAAACCTAGGCCTCAAATTGACCGAATTAGGTCAAAATTCAAAGAATTAATCTCCATCAAAGGTTCGGTCAAAATTGGGGTTTATGATAACTTCAATGTCTTCTTGGATTTACCAATGAAGATGACTTCAATTTTGTTTAGATCAAGAGGGTAACTAAAATTGAGGGACAACAAATGTGGCTACAAAAGTGGTCACCGGATTTCAAGTCAGAAGAAGATCTTCCAGTGGCACTGTTATGGGTATTGCTACCAGGTCTCCCCTTTCATATGCATACATTGCAATACGTTAAACAGGTGGTCAGCGTCATTTGAACTCCACTGAAAATGGATCTAGCAACGTGAGGAAAGACTATACCTAGTATGGCTAAGGTACGAATTGAAATCGACCTTCTAAAACAGCAACATGATGCTGTATATGTTGGACAAGTCTATGAGGATGCCCCCCAAAAAGGTTTTGTTCAAAAACTTGAATATGCGGGGGTTCTAAAATACTGTAAACACTGTAGGAAGATTGGGCATGACATGATGAATTGTAGAATTTTGGAAAGGAAACGGGAGCTGGAAAAGAAAGAACAAGAAGCAAAACATGACAAGGAAGGAAGTGTTGAATCTGAGAAAAATGAGGAAAAAACTGTTATTAAAGAAGCTGAAGCAGGGGAAGTTAGGAGACCAAATGTGGAACAAAATTCCCAGAAGAAGCAGGGGCAGGGCATAAAACAGGACAACAAAACTTTGTGCAGTAAAATGATTAGTATTGAAGATCAACCATCGAATGAGAACAGGGTGGAAGGTCAGGAAAAGAGGCAAAGCATCAAAGGAAGAACGACCAAAAAAACTAGGGTTAGAAAAGAAAAGAAAATTCCAAAAAAGAAGTCCAAAGTGACATTTAAACATGTCAAGTATTTTGGTAGCTCCAAAAACAAAGCGATCACTGAAGCTGATATGAAAAACCTTAAAGAAGACAACTTGCAAATGAATATACTGATGGAGACTAATAGAAGTGAGCATAGGATACAAAATGGAGATGAAGGAAGCACTAATGTAACCAAGAATCAAAGTCAAAATGATAATGAAGAAGCAGCCCAAGAATCAAGCAATATTGAGGCCATTAAAACAGACAAGGCTCCTGATTGGCAGAGGTATATCAATGAATCAACTAGTGCCCCGTCAGATATCAAAATTTACCTGGAATCTGCCTAGCAGTCGAACTGACCCCTGAAAAATAGAAAGCCAACATCGAGACAAATTCAACGAGGAAGGAAACACAACAACAATTTGAAGTCATATCCCCCAATAGAGTCACTATAGTGATTCCAGATGATCAGTTACAGATGGAGCAATACAAAGAGAATGGAGAGCAAAAAACCAAAACAAAAAGAAGGAGAAGAAGAAAAAACAAAATACCATTTCACCTCCCCAGGGAGGTATATCAAACTAATATTGCTCCCCTTTTTCATGATAAATGCAATATTTTGGAATATTAGAGGAGTAAACACCAAGAAAGCCATGCCTAGGCTAAAAAAACTTGTCAACATCAACAAAGTGGAATTCATAGCTCTCATGGAACCGTTTGCTAGCATGAACAAGATTGATAAATACATGAGGTTTCTCATGTTTAAGCACTGCATATCCAACACCAATGGACAAAATTGGCTCATGTGGTCAGGTAATTTTCAAACAAGTGTGGTTAGTGTAAATGACCAACAAATCACCATCATAATGCAGAATGGGGTGAATGCTACTAGTATGTTCATCACTATTGTCTATGCTAAATGTAATGCAAATGAAAGAAAAGATCTCTGGTGTAGCTTAAAAGATACTCATATGTTAATTGATGGGCCATGGTGCATTGGAGGAGACTTTAATGCTATTCTTGACCCGGATGAGAAACAAGGGGGTCGTCCTCACAGAATGTATAAAAGTCTTGATTTCAGCTCGTGTATGAACAATTATGAATTTAAGGATTTGGGCTATGTTGGTCCTAAATTCACTTGGTGTAATAACTGGGGGCTAGAAGAAGAACTTGGAAGAGGCTAGATAGAATCTTTGTTAATGACTTATGGTGCCAACTCCTTCAAAATAACATCGTCAAGCATCTTCCGAGAACTGGATTAGACCATAGACCTTTATTGCTTAATTGCTATAACAGGGACAATACTGGTATTAAATATTTCAAATTCCTTGGCTTCTAGACTGAGCAGCCCTCTTTCATGAACCCGTTTGAAGAAGTGTGGGCTACTAACATAAGTGGGAATGCCTTGTGGAAGCTTCAATAAAAACTAAAAAAGCTCACCAAAAGACTTACTCAATGGTCTAAAGAAGAAACTGGCAATGTTTTTGATCGTGTTCATCACTGGGAGGCCAGAATGAGTGACCTTGAGGAGCTATATTTACACAACAATACTGATTTCTCTAGAGAAAAACTAAACAAATGGCAAGTTGAATACATTATATGGATGACCATGCAGGATTCTATTTTGAAACAGGAAGCTAATATCAAGTGTTTTGAAGAAATTGACTCTAACACCAAGTAATTTCGTAGCCTAATCAGAGAAAGGAGAAGAAAACCAACTTCACAAGATCAAAGATCATAAAGACAAATGGGTGGGAGGTGATGATAACATAGCAAAAGCTGCCATTAGACACTTCCACAAGAGATTCAACATTAGTCATCAATTCAGTGATACTGAGATCCTTGAATGCATTCCCAGAAGAATCAATGATAAAGACAATATAACTCTTACTTCCATTTCTAATACTGATGAAATCAGAGATGCTGTCTTTGATATAGGTGCTACTAGTGCAGTAGGACCTGATGGTTTCAACGACACCTTTTTCCAAAAATGCTGGGACATCATCAAAAATAATATTACTGACTTTGTCCAAGAAATTTTCAATGGAAAGAGACTTTCCAAATTTTTCTCACATACCTGTCTAGTTCTACTTCCTAAAGTAGAATCTCCCAATAACTTCTCTGAGCTTAGACCTATAAGTCTAAGCAACTTCACAACCAAGATAATATCCAAAATCCTTTTGAGAATACTTAACTCTATGCTTCACAAGCTCATCTCAGAAAATCAAAGTGGTTTCGTCAAAGGAAGATCCATCACTGAAAAATACTCTACTTGCGCAAGAGATTACTCAGAGTATCAACCATAGGAACTGTGGAGGTAATGTTATTATCAAACTTGATATGGAGAAAGCCTACGATAGAATGTCTTGGAACTTTCTTATATCGGTTTTGAGGAAATATGGGTTCTCCGGGTAATGGATTGACATCATTTGGGGTTTGGTCAACGAAGTCTGGTATTCTATTATCATTAATGGTAATAAAAAAGGTTTCTTTACTTCTTCCCACAGTTTGAAGCATGGGAATCCACTGTCCCCATCCCTGTTTATCATTGGTGCTGAAGTGCTGTCCAAATCCTTGAATAAACATTTTGATTATGAAAACTTCACTCCATTCAGCATGAATAATAGAGGTCCCAACATCAATCACTTAGCATATGCAGACGACATTGTCATATTCTGTGGGGGAAATAAGAAATCCATCAAACTTATCAAGAAACAAATCAAGAGGTATAAAAAGGCATTGGGGCAAAAAGTCAACAATGACAAAAGTTATTTCATTACCTCTCCCAACACCTATGCCTCCAAGATCAATAGAATTAGACAAGCGTTAAGGTTCATGGATAAAAATTTTCCTTTCAATTACTTGGGATGCTCTATCTATCATGAAAGGAAGAACATTGCCACTATTTGAGGGCATGTTGGCTGAAATTGTTAAAAGGCTCGATGGATGGCAAGGTAAGATTCTTTCACCAGGGGAAAAAATTACTTTGATCAAGCTTGTTCTGCATTCACTCCCCACTTATATTCTGTCAGCTATGAACCCCCCAAAGGTACAGTTACTCTCATGGAAAAACACTTTACAAATTTCTTCTGGTGATTTACGAATGGGATAAGCGGATGCCATTGGAGCTCTTGGCACAATTTGTGCCTTCCAAAAGACGAAGGTGGAATTGGAATAAGGAAGATGCAAGATGCGATTGAAAACTTTAGTATTAAAAGATGGTGGAGGTTTAGAACGCAAAACTTTCTATGGGCCACCTTTCTCAAAGCCAAGTATTGTAAGAGATCTCACCTTGTGAGTAAAATCCTTACCTCGGCAGACTCCCATAGTTGGAAAAATCTTTTGAAGACCAGGAGCAAAGTTGAATGCACATTAAATGGAATATTCAAAATGGTTCATCCAGCTTTTGGTGGGATAATTGGACTGGTGAAGGCCCTCTAGCTCACCAGGTTTAAGGTACCAGGAAATCGGCTAAATCAGGTTAAGGAATTTCTTCACAATGGGCAATGGGACATCAACAGGTTAAACCAGGTTCTTCCTTCTCATATTACTGATTGCATTATTAAAATTGATATAGGTAAGGATATGGAAGAAGACTTCCCTATTTGGATCCTTTCAGATGATGGTCTTTTTTCAAACAAGTCATCTTGGAAACTAATTAGATTAAAAAAGCAAAAAAAAAAATGACTTATTAAAGAAAATTTGGCTACTCTATCCCTTTTAAAATGTCTTTCCTAACTTGGAGAGCTATGAAAAGAAAACTGCCTTTTGATGAAATGATTAATAGGTTTGATACTAACATAGCTTCGATATGTGCTTGTTGTAGTGTCCCACAGGTGGAAACTATGCAACATGTGTTTGTGGAAAGTGACGCTGCTATGTTCATATGGAGGGCAATAGGGAGCCCGCTGGGAATTGGACATCAAAAAGCTCTTGTTCCGGCTGTCTTCAAGAATTGGTGGGAAGAAAGAGCAAAAAACAAAGTTCATGGCCTAGTTCTCCAAGTAGCACCAACTGTTATATGTTGGGAGATAGGGAAACAGAGAATCTCCTGTAGATATGGCATGCAAAAGAAATTCCATTTCAACTTCATCAAACACCAAGTTATATGGACCACCAAATCCATAATATCCAAATTAATGCCAAATGGAGAAGTCCAACAACACTGGCCTACCTTATGCTGCAGGATTGAAATATTGAGGCCCGTCCAAATATGGAAGAAAGTTAAATGGAATCCTCCGCTATACGGCAATGTCAAAGTTAACACGGATGGAAGTTACATAAAGGAAAGCAGGAAAACTGGCATTGGAGGGATAATCAGAGATGTGACTGATAACTGTATCATGGCCTTTGCAATACTTGTGATAGCCATAGCATGGCTGAAGCTTTAGCTGCAGAGTTTGGAGGAAAATGATGCAACTATTTAGGTTTCACTAATTTTGCTCTCGAACTAGATTCAACTATCATAGTTAACATGATCAACCAAAGAGGAACCAAGAACATGAAACTGAAGATGGTGGTGGATAGAATTACAAAAGTTGTCCAAAATGCAAATTAATGCAACAGTTCAACACCGTTACAGAGAGGGCAATCAAGTAGCCGTTGCATTAGCTAAAATTGCCTCCACCTCCAGTACAAGGTTGATTTGCCACTCATTCGACCAGTTATCAAAAGAAGCTAAAGGCCCCTCCATCATGGATAAATGGCAAATGCCTAGCATTAGAACAAAATATGATGAGTGCAATTTTTTTGTTAGTTGATTTTGTAAATATTTGTAATGGAAGTAGAGAGGTACATGTATACCTCCTACTGTTTGTTGGGTGATAGAAATCACCATATTGTATTATGTTTTGAGGTAAGGCCAAGCCCCCCTCACTGTTCATTTTTTGAAATACAACACCCTCAGATCTCTGTCCGGGGCACTTTATGTATAAAAAAAGAAGAAGTCACTGAGCGACATATTGAAAATTATTTGTTAGTTGCATCAACCAAATTAAATAGTAGTCCATGTAAATTAATCTTATGTCAACACTTACTTAAGAAAGGGTTGAACTTCTGGACAATTTAGCAACACCTGATTTGAAGCTGATTTGTACTCCATACTACTTAGGCCCCTTTTTGCTCGATCTTTAGAACCTCGGCCTGGTTGATTGAATATGGACATTTGTGGATATAATGGGTCAATCTCAATCATGACATTGCGCCTATTGGGCCTATTTCTAGCACATGGCACATGACTGTCGAAGTAGTACGAACAAAAATGGGCAAATTCCTTTGCAAGATAGGCTTCGCATATGGATCCTTCAATCCTATTCCTCTGTTCAACAAATTGTTTACACTTGACGATAGTCCTGCACATTGTCATATTAGACGATAACGTTAAAGAAAGTTACAAGAATAAATCAAGGTTTGATCATTACCTCTCGAATGGATACATCCACTTGCATTGAGCCGGCTCTCCAAGTTGTGCCTCGTGTACAAGATGAATTACAAGGTGTTCCATCACATTAAAAAAACCACATGGAAAAATCCTTTCTAGCTTATTACTGATTACAGGAATGTTCCGATTCATTTGAAATAGGTTTTCTTCCCTTAATGTGGTAGAACATAAGTATTTAAAGAACAAACTTATCTCTATGATGGGTTTCCATATATTTCCAGGCAAACCACAAAATGCAATAGGTATTAAGGTTTCCATGAAGATATGACAGTCATGACTTTTTATATGAGTCAGCTTTCCTTCAACAATATCGGCACGTTTTCCCAGGTTCGAAGTATAGCCCTCGGGCATCTTTAGGTTTGTAACCCACTCACAACATTGTCGTCTTTGTTCCAAAGTGAATGTGTAGCTGGCCTTGGGCTTGACACTTTATCCGTGTTTGCAGACTGCAAATGTAATTCAGGTCGCCTGCAATATTCTTGTAAGTCCAGTCTAGCCTTCGGGTTATCTTTTGTCTTATTCTTATCATCAGTTACTATGTTGAACAAATTGTCAAAATAGTGCTTCTCAATATGCAAGACGTCAATACATGGTAATTAATTCCTAAAGTTCTTATTGCGCAAAGAATGTACAAAGATAAATATTTCAAATTATGGAGTGCACTTTTGTGAAATTTTTCCGTCTGTTAATGTTCAGATTTGTTACACTGAGAATGTACAACGTTAAATAATTTTTTTGGTTAAATATTTATATTTTTCTTAAAATTAAAATGTTTATATAATTCATGATAATTACAGATAGTAGAAGGAAATTTTTATGTTGGATTGTTGGTAATGACCATTGGCCAGCGATGGCCTTAGGGTGGCATAAAATGTGCAAAAGAAAATATCGATATGTTAAGTTAGGTTAAGAGCATAGCAGAGATTTGAAAGACTATAAAGTATTTTTAATATTATTTGTGCAAAATATATGATAGTTAACTATGGTTGGAATACTAATAATTGTAGTTAAATAAAGTGATATGTGTCAACTGTTTATTCTAAACACGTGGTGCGGGTAAGTTTTTATCCGTGATTACCTTAATGAGTTTTGATGCTGGAAAGATTCCTTATAGAGATACGTGAACTTCTCATCAAATTTAATTTGTACCTATTAATTAACAGCTATTAGTCAGATTACTTGGAAAAATGGTAAATACCAGATATATGCAAAACATATTTGTAGAAACTTTACAGCTTTAGGTTGTCTGACCCCCAAAACCTTGTAACTCAAGAAACACGTAATCATATGTAAATAGGGAAAAGGAAAACTAAGTAACTCGTACTTACTCTTATATAAGTATAGCTATATCAGAACCGGGGCGGATTTAGGGGCGAAAGAGATCAGGTGCAACCCTTTGTATTAAACAAAAACAATTTTTTCTTTCTTTTGCAGTGATTAGATTCTGTTTTTAATGTATGCAAAGTTATGTTATATTTTTTTATTTCATGGAATAAAAGAATATATTAGAGTAAGAATATATAACATAACAAGCCACCTTTGTATGTAAAATTAAACACAATGTTTGCTAAAGGGCGGGCATGCTCGACTAAAAGAAGAGGAAAGCTTTAGATTGCCGAGGTTCCTTTTCTTTCGCCTCTTAAGATCTGCTATCTCTATGATTTGATCCATCATGTATCAGCCAATTCTTTCTTAGGTTTTGCCAAGTTAATTTAGAATTTTGTTCCTAAATTAAAAGAGTTATTGTAACTAAGGAAGTAAAAGGAGGCCTAATTACTAAATAGCTATCCAAAGCAATGATCATTCTGTGATAGTAACATATCTTTCATTCTGCATTACCACATAAATTCCTCTAGCACAAGGTATTTCATGTTCACGCTAGGTCCGGGGAAGAGCCGCACCCAAATGGGTGTGACGCAGACAGCCTACCCTAATACAAGCATAGTTGATTATAGCAAAAAATATTGAAGAAATAATAACATAGGTGAAATCTCAGCAGTGATTCTGTTTAAATAGGTGAGAGTATAAGATACAATGTTATGAACCTCAAAAGGACCAACAACCATAAACTGGCAGCAAGACGTTAGGAATTTTTGGAAGTACACATTTCTAATGACAACACAAAATATTGAAAAATATCACAAACCTGCACATATAAGTATCCCTTTTCAAGCCGTAAAGGTAGTAGGGGTAGGCGTTCGTAGTTCGGATTGGATATGAAAATTTCAGTTTGAAATTTCAAATTTTGGATTGAAAAAAATGACAATTCTAACTCCAATTCAAATAATTACAGATTGGACGGTTTTTTTAAGTTTGGTTTCAGATTAATCATTTGGATATTTTGGATTATCGATTTTAAGCTTTAACTTGAGATGTTTATTTTTCTTCCAAAAATGAACATTTATATAAAACATTCATGTTAAATTGCCTAAAAGTTTCTCATTCTCACAACAACCATCTAAATAAATTGTTCAAGTAATGAAATCATCAAGTAAATGTAACAAAGACATTAATAAGGCCGATAAGAAGTAGTAATAGTAAGATTATGTCCAACTAAAAAGTATTCTGACAGTAACTTAATAATTAGTATTGAATATATGAGATAATATCTAATGAGTGGTGTATTGGACTTATTATATTGCATATGGATAATGGAATAAATATGAAGTATATCCGAAAATCTGAAGTACTACATCCAACATCCAATTCGAAATCCAAAATATTTAAAAATTAAAATTCGCAATACAAAGATTTAAACCAAAACTCCAAGAATAAAAAGGGGTTTGGTTAGGTTTGCCCAAACTATTCCCACACCTGAAAGGTAGAATCAGATTACTCGTCAGGTTGACAAGAGAGAGGATTGCTCAGATGGTGAGCACCAACATAGGGAAATCAGAAAAAAAAAAAAAAATACTCGCTAGGCTCATTGATATAAGCTATGTGAAAATCATGTTACCCCCTCCAACTTTGTTGGGAAAACAAATTCCTTCTCAAATTTTAATCTATGGACATCTTTTTCCTCCTATTATAAGATATTTATTGAATTTTCCCTTTACATTGTCAATCCTCCCCCCCCCCCCCCCCAAACCACACCCATTTATTTTTATATTGGAGTATTTTAACTTTTTTTAACCTTATGGGGTAAAGCTTTAACGTAAATTATACCTATATCTTATATAACGGTCCGATCGGACATTTTGAGCTCTAGCGCGTCGTTCGGGAGTTTGAGGCCACGTGCAGCTTCACCTTAGGTATTATGATTTGTACGCGTGGTCGAAATAAAATCCCGGGAAGTAAGTTCGGAGTTGATTTGGAGAGAAAATTCTCATTTCGAAAGCTTTTAGTTGGAAGAATTGACTAAGATTGGATTTTGAGTAAACGACCTCGGAATCGGGATTTGAAGGTTCCAGCAGGTTCGTATGATGATTTTGTACTTGGGCGTATGTCCCGATCGGGTTTTTGATGACCCGGGAGCGTTTCTGCGCCTATTGTGGAAGTTAGCATTTTGGAAGAATCTCATAAGTTTGGGTTGAAGTGCATTTCATTTTTATCAACATCCGTTTGGGATTCCGAGTTTGGAAATAGCTCTGTATGGTGATTCTGGTATTGGGAGCGCAATCGGAAATGGATTTGGAGGTCCGTAGGTCATTTTGGAGCCATTTGGCTAAAGCTACAAACTTGAAGGTTTTTTGAGAAGTTTGACCGGAAGTGGACTTTTTGATATCGGGGTCGGATTCTGATTCCGAAAGTTGGAATAGGTCCGTAATGTCAAACGTGACTTGTGTTCAAAATTTGAGGTCAATTGGATGTGATGTGAAAGGTTTCGGCATCAAATATTGAAGTTTGAAGTTCTAAAGTTCATTAAGCTTGGATTGGAGGGCGATTCATGATTTAAGCGTTGTTTGATGTGATTTGAGGCCTCGAGCAGGTCCGCATTATGTTTTGGGATTGGTTGGTATGATTGGACAGGGTCTCGGGGGCCTCGAGTGAATTTCAGATGGTAAACGGATCAATTTTTTGAATTTGAAGAAGAAGCAAAACAGTTGCCTTCTGGTGTAACCGCACCTGCGAGGCTTGGGTTGCAAGTGTGGAGCCGCAGAAGTGGCCATGGGGGACGCAAATGCGGTGTTGGGCTAGAAGTGAAGAGACCGAAGATGCGATCATATAGCCACAGAAGTGGGACCGCACCCTTGCGGTTGGTAAGGCACAGAAGTGGAAAGGGCAGCCTGGGGAAGGACCGCAGATGCGGTAGACGTGCCGCACTTGCGGAACTGCAGAAGCGGTGAAGTGACCGCAAGTGCGAAAATGCTGGAGGCAGTAAGGTTCTTTAAATCGGGGGTTTGGTTCATTTCAACCCCATTTCTTCCATGGGAACCGATTTTGGAGCAACTTTGAGGTGCCATTTTCACCACCAAGCATGAGGTAAGTGGTTTATACTAGTTTTGAGTTAAATACATGATTGTATATGGATTTGAAGATGAAAAGTAGTGGAAAATTTGGGATTTTGAGGAAAACCTAGAAAGTTGATATTCTTGGATTTTGACCATAATTTTGGACATAAAATTGAGAGTAAATTATATATTTGAGTTCGTGAGGTTATGGGTAAACTTTCTCTTCGAAAAATTTCGGAATCCGGGCCCGTGGGCCCGAGGGGGATTTTGTCAACTTTTCGATCGGGTTAGAAATTAGATTATTATGAGTAATTGAACATATATTAATGGGTTTGCATAATTATTGGCTAGTTTTGGAGCGTGTGCATCGATTTGAGTCTTCAGAAGGGTGTGGAATGCCGGTTATGGAACTTTGGAGCAAGGTGAGTCTGCTTTCTAACCTTGTAAGAGGGAATTGACCCATAGATGATTTAATCAAATATGTGCTCCTATTTGGGCTACGTACGCACGAGGTGACAATAGTCCGTATGTAGCTACTAGCTAGGCCTATGTCTGGGTAGTTTAGGCCCACATCATGCCTTGCTTGATATTGTTGTTAATTCATGTTATTGTTTGATTTGAGAAGAAACAATATTAAGGTTGCGTAAATTGAAAGAAATTTAAATATAAGAAGTTGAGATTTTTAAGATTTTCCATTAAACCTCGTATTTTCAGAAAGAAATGCTAAATACCTAAATAATCTAAGAAACCTATAATTGACCCCATCGCATGTATAATTCGCGAGCGGAGGAGTTCCTTAAATTATGTTTTACCGCGTCGCACGTATGATTTGCGAGCGGGGTACTACCATTTACTCTCATGGGAGCGGGTCGATCGCCTCGGCAGGTTAATAGATGCATCTATGGTTCGCGCCAGTCGACCTTCTGGCAGTGCACAATTTACTTTTATGTTGCATCGGGCCGTACGCCTCGGCATTTCCTATATATATACATATGTATTATACTCATGGAATCGTGCATAACACTTGGCCAAAAGCCAGTGTATGTGAGGGATTTTTCCCTGAATTGAATCCTGATAATTTCCTTGACGGAAACCACTATAATTGTACATATATGCTCCGGTTATGGAGGGAAACTTGTTAGATGAAAACTTGCGTAAAATAATGTAGAAAGGGTGACGATATTATGTGTCTTGTACATGTTTATTTCATATATTAGCCCTGTTTCATACTTATTCACTTATTTACTGTAATGATATTATTGGACCATTAGTAAGTGTTGAAGTGGACCTTCGAGATTAGACGGGATAGTTACTGAGTACACGTTATTTTTGTACTCATGCTACACTTGATGTGCATTTTTGTTGCACAGACACATGTACCTCGAGTGGCCTAATGGGCGTAGCAGCATGGATGATACAGAGACTTAGGTGAGCTGCATTCCTCGAGGCGACCCGCAGCCAGCATAGTCTCTTTTAGTGTATTGTATTTACTTTATGTCCAAATTTATATTCCGGACAGTTATTGTACTTTATTTGATTTCCTAGTGATTGCTCATGCACTTGTGACACCGGGTATTGGGATGATTATGGGATAAATTAATATTAAGTTGTTAAAGACATCATTATTTATTCAGAGAAATTCGTTACTTATTGCTTTATATATAAAATGAACGATTTTCAAAAATATTAAAACAAGAAATTTCTAGTTATTTGGTGTTGGCTTGCCTGACAGTGGTGTCCGGCGCTATCACGACCTTTAATGGATTTTTGGTCGTGACAACATGGTATCAAGCACTAGGTTCCCTTAGGTCTCACGAGTCATGAGCAAGTCTAGTAGAGTCTCGCGGATCGGTACGGAGACGTCTATACTTATCTTCGAGAGGCTACAGGGTTGTTAGGAGCACTTCCCTTCTTGATTCCTCATCGTGCGATTTGATTCCCTTTGAGGCTTATGCCTTCATTTCCTTTCCATTCAATCTTATGCGACGCAAAGCGCTTGTCATGAATCGACGAGTGAGTAATTGTAATGGTACCACGAATGCGGTGCCGGATGTTTCTCCCTGCGTGGTTGTTTGAGCTATTGCCGTCGCCTTGCGGAAGGATATTCTATCATTTTAACTCAGTAACTGTACTTCTGAGAGCTTCGAGGTTATGCATAAGTTGCTATGATGGTTATGAACGGTTATCGTGCAGTATTGATGAGAGTGTGGAATGCTTGCCTATGTGTCGGGGTAATGAATGACTTGAGAAGAGGTTTACTAAGTGTATAACTTACCAATATCTTATTTCCGTCGGAGGAAAGTTAATCGAACTATAGATGATCAAGTTTGAGTTGATAGAGTAACGATACTTGGTGTTTTTAAGTGTGGTGCAATTTTTATCTACGACGTGGTGTTATCATCCTCGATTGTATGTGTTAAGTTTGCCGGTGTTATGATCTTCTACAATTCGTCATTGGAGCAGGATATTATGAAATAATATCGAAGAAACGACTCTTACGGATCGCGGGGTGCGGTGGTTCAAGATTTAATTGGTGTTTCTAATGTTGACGGCTCAAGAAAGATGATCTTCAAAAAGGTTTAAAGTTAGTGGCAGTTTGTTGGTTAGGTGCTACCAAGATAGGTTTTGATCTAAGGCACCAGCTGAGCACCAAAGGATGAGGAAGGACATGTGGGAAGTGTCATGTGGTGGTTAAATTTCTATAAGGCTAGGTATAAGAAGCGGAAGTCGAGTAGTTTCTTAAAGAAGAGGGGTTTGGCCAAAGTGGGAGAGTGACAAAGTAGCATATGGGTGTTGTGGTAGGATAACTACATGCCTTGAGGGAGTTTGGAATGATTTGGGAATGATAGTGGACGGTGATTGGGTCTACGGGCTTAATTTGAATTGTTGGCTATTATACGGCAGGGATTTGATACAACAAAAATGAGTTGCTTGTTATGAAGAAGGATACAACATGACTTTGGATTGGAGGGTATTGTCGCGCATTTTAGTTGATGTCCATGAGGAGTGAATGGGCTTGCGCAGCTAGCAAACGAGCATGGGCTTAGGTTGGGATGCGGATTTCGTAGTAATTGTACCCGTGCAACGACGTTGGAAAATGTCGGCGTGTAATTTACTCAGGTGGGTTATCTCCTGTGAGCAGTTTAGCGGTCACGTGGTGTCGACGAAGCTTAGGCGAAGGATTCTACCGGCAATATGGTAAAAGGTCGGATAGGTGAATGAGGTCAGTGATTCATAGTGCTCATGAAAGGTCAGACAGAAGAATTTAAAGTAATTTGGCGAGTTGATGGTGCAAGATCATGTCAATGATGAAGAAAGAATCTTAATGGGTTCTGGAGTTGTGTAACGGTGGCTTCAAGCTAAGTGGGAGAGTCCCACCGCCTACGATTGGGTTTCATGGTTATCTTCTTGTGAGGTTTCGGGTTATCAGCGTATTGGTAAGTTATTTCAGCTAAGGGAAAGAACATACGTGGTAATTTGAGCAAA
The DNA here is from genome assembly GCF_001879085.1 of Nicotiana attenuata. NCBI lineage: Eukaryota > Viridiplantae > Streptophyta > Magnoliopsida > Solanales > Solanaceae > Nicotiana > Nicotiana attenuata. The sequence continues at coordinate 29,667 of NW_017674685.1, read as the reverse complement.
GGAATGGATAAAGCCATGCTATAGTTGGACTTATTGACTCATGGTCAGGCTTTGGGAAGCGATTCGGTCGGGTGCTTCATTGAGATGGGTGTTCATGTGCCACCGGAGCCTCGGTGTTGATTATATTCGGGATCAAGCCAGAGTGGGTGACTCTCAACAACGGTCCTAGTGAATTCAAAGGATAAAAATGCGGTGCCTAAGGGTTCAAGCCCGCAGTATGGTTAAGAATCGAGCTTTTGTAGCAGAATATGATAAGAGGCTTGGAATGATCTATGATGTTTTTGACTTGTAGTGTAGCATTGAGAGGAAAACGAGAAAAAGACTTCGGATTCATAGACGAATTATCAGAATAGGTGTATCAGTTGAAAATGCGAATGTGCGTGCAGGGAGGGTATGAAACGGTTCATGGGTTTGGAGACAACGTGGTCTCATGGAATGGGGTCACTCAAGATGGGTGCGGATTTAGGTTGGTGACGTAAGGAATGGAGCTAATATTAACTCTAAGGCAAAATAAGGATGGATCAGAAGAAGTTAGATTGGTTAACCATGGTTGAATTAGCATAAGTGTGGCGGTAATCAGTTCCTTCAGCGTGGTTAAGTTGTGCATGTGATTTGTGGCGGTGCGTGCTAGGCTCGACGGCCGCGGTAATTGATTTTATTTTGAAGTATTCAAGTATTATGGCTTGTCATGTGTAGGCGAATCCCGAAAGGGTTATGGTGGTTTAGACCACTATTTGGGGAATTGAATGTTCTATGGTTATGAGAAGTTACTCGCGTGTTGCTATGGTTCTCTTGGAATAAGTTAAGTAAGAAGCTTCTATGTAATGAGGTGTTTACCCTAATAGTAGTTCAGCAATTATGATGAAATTCTTATACTATCGCATATTGGCATGTTAGGTGCAGCGAGCGGTATGGAAATTGAAAATGAGGAACTGAGGTTGCGGTTCGGTGTTGACAAGGATGTCACGAGCTCGGGTGAGCAGGGAAGGAATTTGAATGTTTAGAGTAAGCTGGGATTGTTTCCAGCATCACCTGAGATCGGTGTTTTGTGAAAGAGGCTTTGCAATTTGGTTATGGATTCTTGATTTGCTTTACAATGTTAGTGCGGCTGGTGATATGGATGTACAGACTTATTATCTGGTGCGGAAAGTCGTGGGAGCGTGTCTCACGGGAAGATAAGTGTGACATGTAGTCACCTGGTTGATTTGAAATTTGAACCAAGTATGGAGATTGTGGTAATGTCGCTAATTTGAGAATTTACACCTCAAAGGCACTCAGTTTATTGGGATGTGGATTGTGGAGGTCTACTCCGGTGATGATGGTTGTTCTTGTGAGTTATAGGAAAAAGGGGTACTCTTGGACCCTTGAAAGGTTATTTGCGTAGTACGGTGCAATCAGAGTCAGCTTGAGGTCTTGGATGGATCTAGTGTTGATACTCAATTTTTTCCTGTATATTTTTTTACATGCGAAATATCTTTAAAACAGCATATATACGCATATATAAGTATATCCAAGAATTTTTACTACTTTTCCCATAATTTTAAGGTTTTTAAAATGATTTATTTCCCTTTTTCATCTATAAAAACCCAATGATTAATTTCATAATTATTATTTTTGGTAGTTTATTTATTGAAATTTTATATTTATGCTAAAATGTAGCTAACATAATTTTTGTATATTCTTTATTTGGTATTTTTAAAGCTAAATTGCATATAATTGCAATATTAGCCTATTTTAAGATTTAATTGTATTTTATACTTACAAAATTGAGTCCGATATTTTTAATCTAATATTTATATATTATTAATTAATTTAGTATCTTTAAATTGTTTCCAGAAAATATTTTACTATTTTTTATAAAATAAATAAGGAAAAATGGCTATTTAAATGCTAGCCTGTTTTTATTTCAATTTTGGCCAGATTTGGCACCCCTAATCCAACCCAATTTTATTTTCAATTACCCAGCCCAACTCCTAAAATTACCCGACCCACAACCCTTCTACATAACCCGCCCGGATCCCCCATCTAATCTTTCCATTTTAATTTACCCTTACCCCCCAAAACCCTAATCACTTTCACCTACCAGCCGCCTCTGAACCCTTCAGTCTCTCAAACTCTCTTGAATCTTCTCAAACCCTAGCCACCATCTCCGCCCTGAAAGCCACCGGAATCCATGGTTTCCAAGGTCATGGAGGCCCTATACCCACCTCCTATTGCTCCTACAAGCCTGGCCCTTGAAGATACAAGGCCTGACCACGACAAAGTTTGGTCCAGGCTTCGTTCGATTCGAGTTCCACGATCATCTCCGGCCTTGCTCCGGCGTACCATGGTTGCTCGAGCCCGACTTTGACCTCTCCGACTTAGATCGGTGACCTTTCAAAGCCTTTCTCATTTCTAGGGTTCTTCTGAAACCCTAACCCTTCGAAGTTTTCTCCGATTCCTATAGATCCGTTGTGTATCTATGCTTTCCCTAAGTTCTCAAACGATTTCTCTGGATTTTCTTGCAAAAATTACGTTCAAAACCATTTCTTTTCCGATCTAGGGTTTTCAGAAAAGTTTTAAATGTTTCTCTTTTCTTTTGTGTGTATTTGCCTCTACTATGTTCTTATATTTTCTTTTACCATGTTCTTGTATTCTTCTCCTACTGTGTTTTCCTATATTATGTTCTCGTATGCCTTTCTACTGTATTTCTTTTCTCCTGCGATCTTGTGTTTCTCCGATTGTATTTTTCACTACTAAGTTCTTAAGTGTCCTTATTTAAGTTTCATCTACTGAGCTCTGTTTAAAGATTCTTCTTAAAATTTCTTAGCATGTTTCTTCTACTGTTCTTATAAGTCTTTTCTCATTATGCTTCGAATTAGTTTCTTCCACTCTGTTTGCTTTGAACCCTTCTACTGTGTTTGCATGCTACTTTTCTATCATGTTTCTCATGAGTGCTGTTGCGGAAAAAAGCATGTTAAAGTTTCAACTTGTTTCTGAAACCTCTAAACATGTTTCGATTCAATTGCTTGCCTTCTCATCTTTGCTTTGTGATTTGCCTAAACTAGGTTTTTTATTCATTCAGACCAACTTCGAGTTTCTGAACTAAGTGTGGACATCCTTGTTTGCATACGATTATAACTTTTTGCTAAACTCTTCTACACTGGTTTTTTTCTCTTTTTACTGATTTTACAATCTTCTTTCATGCTTGACATGTCTATATGCTCTTTATATGCAAGGAATCTCCCTCTAAAATGGTTTGCAAATTTGCGTTTAGTTCAGACTTCCTTTTGAGTATGTCTGATTGATTTTCTTTCCTTGTTTGCTGATTCTCTTTGTGACTCGACATAAGTTGAAACCCTTCTCAGTTTTTGCGACTTGGTTCATTCATGGTCCAGTAATTACAAGATCCCTAGCCTTGATTTACTGGCTGTTAATTGATTATTTTTACCTTATTTGTACAACTGTGTACTTCAAAACCCTGTCCTTAAACAACCTTTTATGTATTTGCCTCTAATTACATGTTGTGCACAAAGTGCTTATTCAATTTCTTTCCTCAAATTATTTTACCCGTTTGAATCTAAATCCCTTAATTAAGGGAAGTCTTGTGTAATTTATTGACAATCAGTTACTTAACTATTTTCTTACGTTATTTCCTCATGATTTTCACACTATAAACGCACGACTCTTCAAAACACAGCACACACGATTGACAACTCTTCAAAATACTACACAATTCACAATCTCTTCTGAACTCATACTTGCTAATAATAATATTCTCTTCTTGTCTGCACTGTGGCCTGTTTACAAGACCTACTGCTTTCCTTTGTTTGTTTCTCTGAAACTGGTATGTCCGGATTTAAGTTTTAGCACCACAACAATGTGCATTTACTGCTTTTGTGTCCATGTTTGCTTGTTGTTTCTGTATATCTCAATACTTAAATTGGCATGTTAATTTCCTTCTGTTTGTTTGTTATGAACCCCCATTCCCCTATTACCCCTATATGTTTTGAGTTATAACTTGAGGCATGGCAATGTAAGTTGTTGTACATGAATTAAGTTTGATCCATGAGGATCTTAACCTCTAAACAATATGTGTTAACAGGCCAAAGGGTGTGCCAGCATCTCCCATCGCTGGGTATGCCCACCAGCCTGTTTTTTGCCTCTTGCAACTCCCCATTCCCCTATACCCTTATGTGTACTGATTTAAGCTGTTTCCCTTTTCCCTTCCCCTTTCAGAATTCTACTTCTTCACTTGCACTCTCTCCTAGTCCCTAAGTTCTGCCCCCCTCTTGTGAGCCTTGCCTTGGGACCTTGAGTTCCCTCTATACTTGGACACTTGAGGGCTGACCCTTCCACACTGCACTATGTCTTAATATGGTAATGCAATGGGGTGTAAGCACTGCCCGGAGTTCATATGAGACTCTTAGGGAACTTTGACACACCCCAAATGGGAGAAAGGCTTTGAAATTTGATCTCTCGGAGTTGGTTTACTTCATACTTCAGATAGGAAGTCTGAATCAGGCTCTCCTCGGTTGCACTCTTAATTTTTGATGTATTTTTCTTTACTTTACTTCTTTTCTGGGCTGTAATAACTTTGTAATAAAACTCTCGGGGATGGTTAATGAAAAAGGGAGGGGTAACTATGTATGCAAAAGGGGTAGATATCCTGCCTATAGGAGTTTCTTAATTTCTGCATTCTCATATGTAGGAGTTCCTGAATTTCTGCATTCTCATATGTAGATATCCTGCCTATAGGAATTTCTGAATTTTCTGCACTCTCATATATAGATACCATGTCTATAGGAATCCTGCATACTATCATATAGATACCATGTCTATAGGAATCCTGCATTCTATCATATATAGATACCATGTCTATAGGAATCCTGCACTCTCGCATATATACGCATATATAAGTATATCCAAGCATTTTTACTATTTTTCCCATAATTTTAAGGTTTTTAAAATGATTTATTTCCGTTTTTCATCTATAAAAACCCAATGATTATTTCCATAATTATTATTTTTGGTAGTTTATTTATTGGAATTTTATATTTATGCTAAAATGTAGCTAACATAATTTTTGTATATTTTTATAAATTTATTTTGTATTTTAAAGATAAATTGCATATAATTACAATATTAGCCTATTTTAAGATTTAATTGCATTTATACTTACAAAATTGAGTCCTGTATTTTTAATCTAATATTTATATATTATTAATTAATTTGGTATCTTTAATTTGTTTCCAAATAATATTTTACTATTTTTTATAAAATAAATAAAGAAAATGGCTATTTAAATGCTAGTATGTTTTGATTTCAATTTTGGCCAGATTTGGCACCCCTAATCCAACCCAATTTTAATTTCAATTACCCAGCCCAACTCCTAAAATTACCCAACCCACAACCCTTCTACATAACCCGCCCGGATCCCCCGTCTAATCCAGGCCATTGATCAAAATGATCAACGACCACGTTTTAATCTTTCCTTTTTAATTTACCCTTACCCCCTAAAACCCTAATCACTTTCACCTACCAGCCGCCTATGAGCCCTCCAGTCTCTCAAACTCTCTCGAATTTTCTCAAACCCTAGCCACTATCTCCGCCCTGAAAGCCACCGGAATCCATGGCTTCCAAGGTTATGGAGGCCCTATACCCACCTCCTATTGCTCCTACATGCCTGGTCCTTGAAGATTCAAGGCCTGACCACGACGAAGTTTGCTCAAGGCTTCGTTCGATTCGAGTTCCACGGTCATCTTCGGCCTTGCTCCGGCGTACCATGGTTGTTCGAGCCTGACTTTGACCTCTCCGACTTAGATCGGTGACCTTTCAAAGCCTTTCTCATTTCTAGGGTTCTTCTGAAACCCTAACCCTTCGAGGTTTTCTTCGATTCCTTTAGATCAGTTGTGTATCTATGCTTTCCCTAAGTTCTCAAACGATTTCTCTGGATTTTCTTGCAAAAATTACGTTCAAAACCATTTCTTTTCCGATCTAGGGTTTTCAGAAAAGTTTTAAATGTTTCTCTTTTCCTTTGTGTGTATTTGCCTCTACTATGTTCTTATATTTTCTTTTACCATGTTCTTGTATGCTTCTCCTACTGTGTTTTCCTATATTATGTTCTCCTATGCTTTTCTACTGTATTTCTTTTCTCCTGTGATCTTGTGTTTCTCCCGCTGTATTTTTCACTACTAAGTTCTTAAGTGTCCTTATTTAAGTTCCATCTACTGAGCTATGTTTAAAGATTCTTCTAAAATTTCTAGCATGTTTCTTCTACTGTTCTTATCAGTCTTTCTCATTATGCTTCGAATTAGTTTCTTCCACTTTGTTTGCTTTGAACCCTTCTACTGTGTTTGCATGCTACTTTTCTATCATGTTTCTCATGAGTGCTGTTGCTGAAAGAAGCATGTTAGAAGTTTCAGCTCGTTTCTGAAACCTCTAAACATGTTTCGATTCAATTGTTTGCCCTCTCATCTTTGATTTGTGATTTTCCTGAACTAGGGTTTTTATTCTTTCAGACCAACTTCGAGTTTCTAAACTAGTGTGGACATCCTTGTTTGCATACGATTAAAACTTTTTGCTAAACTCTTCTACACTGGTTTTTTTCTCTTTTTACTGATTTTACAATCTTCTTTCATGCTTGACATGTCTGTATGCTCTTTATATGCGAGGAATCTCCCTCTAAAATGGTTTGCGAATTTGTGTTTAGTTCAGACTTCCTTTTGAGTATGTCTGATTGATTTTCTTTCCTTGTTTGCTGATTCTCTTTGTGACTAGACATAAGTTGAAACCCTTCTCAGTTTTTGCGATTTGGTTCGTTCATGGGCTAGTAATTACAAGATCCCTGGCCTTGATTTACTGGCTGTTAATTGAATATTTTCACCTTATTTGTACAACCGCGTACTTCAACACCCTGTCCTTAAATAACCTTTTATGTATTTGCCTCTAATTACATGCTGTGCACAAAGTGCTTATTCAATTTCTTTCCTTAAATTGTTTTACCCGTTTGAATCTAAATCCCTAAATTAAGGGAAGTCTTGTGTAATTGATTGACAATCAGTTCCTTAAATATTTTCATACCTTATTTCCTCATGATTTTCACACTATAAATGCACGACTCTTTAACCCAAAGCACACACGATTGACAACTCTTCAAAACACTACACAATTCACAATCTCTTCTAAACTCATACTTGCTCATAATAATATTCTCTTCTTGTCTGCACTGTGGCCTGTTTACAAGACCTACTGCTTTCCTTTGTTTGTTTCTCTGAAACTGGTATGTCTGGATTTAATTTTTAGCACCACAACAATGTGCATTTACTGCTTTTATGTCCATGTTTGCTTGCTGTTTCTGTATATCTCAATACTTAAATTGGCATGCTAATTTCCTTCTGTTTGTTTGTTATGAACCCCCATTCCCCTATTACCCCTATATGTTTTGAGTTATAACTTGAGGCATGGCAATGTAAGTTGTTATCCATGAATTAAGTTTGATCCATGGGGATCTTAACCTCTAAACAATATGTGTTAACAGGCCTAAGGGTGTGCCAGCATCTCCCATCGCTGGGTATGCCCACCAGCCTGCTTTTTTCCTTTTGCAACTCCCCATTCCCCTATACCCTTATATGTACTGATTTAAACTCTTTCCTTTTCCTTTCCCCTTTCAGAATTCTACTTCTTCACTTGCACTCTCTTCTGGTCCCTAAGTTCTGCCCCCCTCTTGTGAGCCTTGCTTTGGGACCTTGAGTTCCCTCTGAACTTGGACACCAGAGGGCTGGCCCTTCCACACTGCACTGTGTCTTAATATGGTAATGCAATGGGGTGTAAGCATTGCCCGGAGTTCATATAAGACTCTTTGGGAACTTTGACACACCCTAAATGGGAGAAAGGCTTTGAAATCTGATCTCTCGGAGTTGGTTTACTTCATACTTCAGACATGAAGTCTGAATCAGGCTCTCCTCGGTTGTACTTTTAATTTCTGATGTATTTTTCTTTACTTTACTTCTTTTCTGGGCTATAATAACTTTGTAATAAAACTCTCAGGGATGGTTAATGAAAAAGGGAGGGGTAACTATGTATGCAAAAGGGGTAGATATCCTGCCTATAGGAGTTTCTGAATTTCTGCATTCTCATATGTCGGAGTTCCTGAATTTCTGCATTCTCATATGTAGATATCCTGCCTATAGGAATTTTTGAATTTTCTGCACTGTCATATATAGATACCATTCCTATAGGAATCCTGCATACTATCATATAGATACCATGTCTGTAGGAATCCTGCATTCTGTCATATATAGATACCATGTCTATAGGAATCCTGCACTCTCATATATAGATACCATGTCTATAGGAACCCTGCGTTCGATCACATAGATACCATGTCTATAAAACTGAATACTTCATATGCATGTAGAAAATATGCCTATAGGTCTTTCTGGATCTTGCATATCCACTTTGCATTAGGCAAACATGTTTATAGGTCTTAAATAACCAACTGCAATTAGATGCCATGTTCATATAAAATGCAACACCTAGATATCATGCTTATAGGATTTCTGCATTTCTCTATGTCTATAAAAGTGTTCAAAAAATCGACAAACGCATAGAAAGCAAGCCTATAGGAGCTTTAATCAAATCTGAATTGCCTCACTCGTTTATAAGTCTAAAATCAGCAATAATAATGCATTACCAATTGCAGAACTTATGATCTTTTGCTAAAAATCGCCTTTCTTTTAATAACTAACAGCTTTCTTAAATCAGTACGTATTCAGTTTAATTCATTATTTTTGAAATCAGTAGATATCATGCCTATAGGGCCCTCGTCCAACACTTAGGCAAACCGTAGGATAAATTTTATAAACTGAATCAGATTTTATTAGCTACAACCAGCAGGCAGGCATGATTCGGGCTTCTTATCTGAACTATGTAATAAATCAGTCTGCCTCAACTTTTTAAGTTTAATTAGACCTTAAACAGTACATGTAAGACATGCTAAATTATGTGCTTCTCTATTTAAAGAAGGTGTATTTGAGCCTTTTATTTGTTTATATGCTTTCCACAAACTTGGTACATGTGTTTTGCCTGTCGCCTTAGTGTTTTTACCTTTTGAAACCACAAATTAGCCCAACATCTCCTCCCTTTAGGATTAGTAGTCCCAAGTACCTCCGGGACTGATAGGATTAGGGCGGGTAATAACATGCAATAAGTAAACGAGACCATTCCGCGCTTTAATACCTTAACGGGATGGGAAAGGGTAGATATAGATATGATGACCACACGATAACATCACATGTAGCCCCTCACTGAGGAGTGATTACCGGATGTTGTGTGGGGTGATCCATATTATTAATAAACCTAGGACCCTCCTTCCCTTTATTTCTTTGTTTCTTTCTAAATCTTTTTTTTTTAAAACCATTTCTTCTACGAAAGTCAACTCTCTCTTTAGTTCTTTCCGACTTTGTTTATTTGTGAACATTACATGAAAATCCCCTCTTATTTGAAACTCTTACTTGCCTATGTATTATTTGCATTTAAGTCACAATAATAGTTTGGCCGGAAACCACACTAGTGGATCCTGAGGGGTGCCTAACACCTTCCCCTTGGGATAATTTCAAGTCCTTACCCAATCTCTAGTTACTTGACTCAAACCCTTCTTAGTGTCCTAATGCACTTAAATCATTAGGTGGTGACTCTTCAATTCCAAAACCCAATTTCCAAAAGGGAACGAGTTGTCTTCCCAAATGTCATAAACCCGATTTCGCGAGAAAAAGGGGGCGCGCCATCTAGCATGAAGGTGGGCTCTATATCAGGCCAGATGTGTTCATTTCAGCATAGCGCTCCTTATGAAGGAGTATTCGGACGTCGGATGCTATTACGTCGTCGGCTATTTCATGTAAAGTTATATTAGGCTGTGTAAGTTGTGAAAGGGCTTAATAAATTTCTTATGTGTCGAGATTCCGCGTAGCAATGGTGTTATGTAAGCAGGATGGCTCTTGTAATTCAGGTTATATAGCGCACCTTAGTTGTGCTTGAGTTTTGTAGCTTATGGCGTTATCTGTCTCCCCAGGGATGGTATTATGCACTTAGCGTGCTTGTTGCCGATATTCGGTATTTAGTAGTAATGAGCAATTTAGCTCGGTGTGTATCTCCTTATGTGAGTTCTCTGTGTGGATCGAGTTGCACGCCGCTACAGTGGAATGATGAGTACAATTTTCTATATTCTGATTTGTATGTGTTCCGTTTCCTATTTTTCTGAGGAAGGTTCATATTAGTTGCGTGAGTTGAGTAGTCCCTTCCAGAGTTCGTTTCCCTTATGTATCACATTCGAGTTTGTGGCCCATCGGCATATTTTGGCACCATATGAGACTTTTGGATATGTTTAGGGTGGCTTATTGCCCGAGTAGCTCGTATTGGGTGAGACGAGGTTATTAGATCCAAGATAAGTGCGATCGGATTATATGAAGTATATTAAAAAGCAAGTACCATTCTTTGGTTCAGAATGAGGTAATAATTCTTGTCAAGAGTATAGACTCAATGATTTGTTGACTTGGTAGTTGGTTATGAATTCGACACATCTCTTCCGTCGTGGCGGTATTGCAAAAGTTGGGGCAAGACTTATATAAGTCATGAGGTGCGTTGGGAGCATCAGATTCGTGGAATTTCGGCTATCGTCATCAGAGGGTGATATTATGGTTATGTGAATTATGCAGCACATAGTGTAGATTCAGCAAAGGTTTTGCAATCATGTATTGGTGCATCTTGTAGTGATTGATACAGTATTCGTAGGTCAGAAGCAGGCCTGGCTGAGAATTTCGGGTGTTGGAACTGGGTTCTAAGCTTATTCGTTTGAATAAAAGAGGATTTCTTCAGATTTGATCGAGTTAATGTGCTCAACTGAGCTGTGGTAGCACCTAGGGGTGGGCATATATCGGGTGAAACCGATAACCCGAACGTTAATTATTTATTGGGTTATCGGTATTGGGCTATTGGGTTAACAATTTAGTAATGGGTTAAAAAAAATTTTTATTGGGTTATCGGTTCGGGCTCGATTTGGCAATTCTGTTATTGGGTAAAACCGATAACCCAATAAAGATTAACTAATTTACTAGTTTATCCTTAAGTATATACATGCTAGGGTTTCATAATTCATACATCATAGTTCACTCTTTGATTTCCCTATTCTTTCTCAATTTCTCCACCTCACGCCCTCACCAGTCAGCCCGTCAAAACTCAGGCCGGCGTCAGTCGCATCACGCCCTCACCAATCAGCCCGTCAAGACTCAGGCCGGCGTCAGTTGCATTTCTCAGCTTCTTTCTTTCACTCTTCAGTCACATCTTCACTTCATTTCTCAGAACCATCGTTATCTTCAGTCGCATCTTCTTCACTCTTCAGTCACATTTCTCAGCCGCATTCTTCAGCTTCATCTTGATTCTTCATAAAAGTTTTTATTTGCTTCATCTTCATCTTTTTCTTAGTTTGTTTGAAAGCATTCTGGCTCTAGATTTTTCTTAGTTTGTTTGAAAGCCGAAGTGAGATTTTTGTTTATATTTTCTGGGTTGAAGAATGAAAGATAGAAACTTTGGTTAGTGTTTTTTTTATTGGATGTTGCAGTAAATTTAAATTCTTGTGAAATAGAACAGTTCTGAAAAGAGATTTAGCAAAACAGTTCTTAAAATCTTATAAAATTGTTTTAGCAAAACAGTTTTATACCGAAACTGTTTTATACATTGTGAAACTGTTTTAGTTGTTTTATCTTATCGGGTAAACCGATAACCGAACCAATAATGATCGATAACCGATTAACTGATAACCGATAACCAATATCTTATCTGTTTGGTTATCGGGTTATGATATTTGTAAACCGATAACCGATAGGCAAAACCGATAATATTCATAACCGAACCGACCGATGCCCACCCCTAGTAGCACGGGTAGGTGCTCAAGGTGTCAAACAGATTTCGGACAACTCCAGTGCAGTTCTCAGCACGTTCGAGGACGAACGTATGTTTAAGTGGGAGAGAATGTAACGACCCAATCGGTCGTTTTGAGCTCTAGCGCATCGTTCGGCTGTTTGAGGCCACGAGCAACTTCACCTCAGGTATTATGACTTGTACGTTTGGTTGGAATGGAATCCCGGGAAGTTCGGAGTTGATATGGAGAGAAAATTCTCATTTCAAAAGCTTTAAGTTGGAAGAATTGACTAAGATTGGATTTTTGAGTAAACGGCCTCGGAATCGAGATTTGAAGGTTCTAGCAGGTTCGTATAATGATTTTGGACTTGGGCGTAAGTTCGGATCGAGTTTTTGATGACCCGGGAGCGTTTCAACGCCTATTACGGAAGTTAGCATTTTGGAAGAATCTCATAAGTTTGGGTTGAAGTGCATTTCAGTGTTATCGATGTCCGTTTGGGATTCCGAGTTTGGGAATAGCTCCGTATAGTGATTCTGGTATTAGGAGCGGAATCGAAAATGGATTCGGAGGTCCGTAAGTCATTTTGGAGTCATTTGGCTAACGTTAGAAATTTGAAGGTTTTTGAGAAGTTTGACCGGAAGTGGACTTTTTGATATCGGGGTCGGATTTCGATTCCGGAAGTTGGATAGTTCCGTAATGTCGAACAAGACTTGTGTGCAAAATTTGACGTCAATTGGACGTGATGTGATAGGTTTCGGCATCAAATGTTGAGTTTTGAAGTTCTAAAGTTCATTAAGCTTGGATTGGAGGGCGATTCATGGTTTAGCATTGTTTGATATGATTTGAGGCCTCGAGCAGGTCCGCATTATGTTTTGGGATTAGTTGGTATGATTGGACGGGGCTCGGGGGCCTCGGGTGGATTCCGGATGGTTAATAGATCAATTTTTGGAATTTGAAGAAGAAGCAAAACAGCTGCCTTCTGGTGTAACTACACCGTCGAGGCTTGAGCTGCAGGTGCAGAGCCGTAGAAGCGGCCATGGGGGACGCAGATGCGGTGTTGGGATAGAAGTGAAGAGACCACAGATGCGGTCATATAGCCGCAGAAGCGGGACCGCACCTGCGGTTCATGAGGCGCAGAAACAGAAAGGGCAGCCTAGGGAAGGACCGCAGATGCGGTAGAGGTGCCGCACCTGCGGAACTGCAGAAGCGGTCAAGTGACTGCAGGTGCGGAAATGCTGGAGGCAGTAAGGTTCTTTAAATCGGGGGTTTGGTTCATTTCAATCCCATTTCTTCCATGGGAACCGATTTTGGAGAAACTGAGGTGCCATTTTCACCACCAAGCATGAGGTAAGTGGTTTATACTAGTTTTGAGTTAAATACATGATTGTATATGGATTTGAAGATGAAAATTAGTGGAAAATTTGGGATTTTGAGGAAAACCTAGAAAATTGATATTTTTGGATTTTGAGCACGATTTTGGACATGAAATTGAGAGTAAATTATATATTTGAGTTCGTGAGGTTATGGGTAAATTTTATCTTCGAAAAATTTCGAAATTCGGGCACGTGGGCCTGAGGCGATTTTGTCAACTTTTCAATCGAGGTTAGAAATTGTTATATATTAGATTATTATGAGTAATTGAACATATATTAATGGGTTTGCATAATTATTGGCTAGTTTTGGAGCGTGTGCATCAATTTGAGTCTTCGGAAGGGCGTGGAATGCCTCTTATGGAATTCGGAGCGAGGCGAGTCTCCTTTCTAACCTTGTAAGAGGGAATTAACCTCATAGGTGATTTAATCAAATATGTGCTCCTATTTGTGGGGGCTATGTACGCATGAGGTGACGAGAGTCCGTACGTAGCTACTAGCTATGCCTATGTCTGGGTAGTTTTAGGCCCACATCATGCCTTGCTTGATATTGTTGTTAATTCATGTTATTGTTTGATTTGAGAAGAAACAATATTAAGGTTGCGTAAATTGAAAGAAATTTAAATATAAGAAGTTGAGATTTTTAAGATTTTCCATTAAACCTCGTATTTTCAGAAAGAAATGCTAAATACCTAAATAATCTAAGAAACCTATAATTGACCCCATCGCACGTATAATTCGCGAGGGGGGAGTTCTTTAAATTATATTTTACCACATCGCACGTATGATTCGCGAGCGGGGTACTACCATTTACTACTCTCATGGGAGCGGGCCGATCGCCTCGGCAGGTTAATAGATGCATTAATGATTTGCGCCATTCGACCCTCTGGCAGTGCACAATTTGACTTTATGTTGAATCGGGCCGTATGCCTCGACATTTCCTATATATATACATATGTATTATACTCATGGAATCGTGCGTAACACTTGGCCAGAAGCCGGTGTATGTGAGGAATTTTTCCCTGAATTGAATCCTAATAATTTCCTTGACGGAAACCACTACAGTTGTACGTATATGCTCCGGTTACGGAGGAAAACTTGCTAGCTGAAATCTTGGGTAAAATTATGAAGAAAGGGGGACGGTGTCGACGCCCCCTTTTTCTCGCGAAATCGGGTTTACGACATTTGGGCGGACAACTCTTTTCCCTATTGGGAATTGGGTTTTGGAGTTTGAAGAGTCGCCACCTAATGATTAAGTGCATTAGGACACTAAGAAGAGTTTGAGTTTGAAGAAGTATAGTTTGGGTAAGGGCTAGAAATTATCTCGAGGGGAAGGTGTTAGGCACCCCTCAAGATCCACTAGTGTGGTTCCCGGCCATGTTATAATTGTGACTTCAAGTACAAGTAACAAATAAGCAAATAAGGGCTTCAAATATGAAGGATTGTCATATTAAAGTTTGCAGATAAGTTAAAGTTTGAAGAAAATAGAAAGGGACTCGAATTTTGAGAAAAACAGCTTGAAAATTCTGAAAAGTGATAAATAAACAAATAAAGGGAAGGGGGTCCTAGGTTTACAAATAATATGGATCACATCAATGCAATACCCGGTAATCACTCCTCAAAGAGGGGCTACACGTGGTATTAGCGCACCGGCCATCATATCCATATCTACCCTTTCCCACCCCGTTAAGGTATTAGACGCGGAATGGTTTCGTTACTTATTTCATGCTAGTACCCGCCCCGATCCTATCAGTCCCGGAGGTATTTGGGACTACTAGTCCTAAAGGGAAGGGAGATGTGGGTTTTGTATGGTTTAAAAGGATAAAATTCTAGAGCGACAAACAAAAATACATAAGGCAGATTATGGGGAAGCAACAGTTAAGGCTCAAGTAGGCCTCCTCATTCAAAGAAACAAATTATTTAGCATGGCTTGCAAATACTGGTTAGGCCTTTAATTAAACTTAACGTAGGAAGGGTGGCTGAAATATCACATATTTTCAGATAAGAAGTCCGAATTAGACCTGCCTGCTGATTGTAATTATTAAAGACTGGTATAGTTGATTAATTACCTACAGATTTGCCTAAATGAGGCATGAATCATGATATCTAACATTGCAGAAGGCCTACTGATTTTAAAGAAGGATTGCTGATTTTAGAAACAAACAAATTCTGCAGATATTAAACGACATTTACTACTGATTTTAGACTTGTAGATGAATCAGATTTAAACGGTTACCCCTATAGGCATGGCTTCTAAGCATTATTGATTTTAAAACAGTTAGGTAAGTGCAGGAGTCCTATGAGCATGGTGTCTAGGACGCAATTGATTATTTTAGCCTATAGACTGTTTGCCTAATGTGCATATGCAGAAGCGCAGAAACTTATAGACATGATTTCTAATGCAGATGAATAACTTATAGGCAGGATTTCTATATGAAGTAATAAATAACTTATAGGCAGGATTTCTATATGCAGATAAACTTATAGACATGATTTCTAAATGCGGATGAATAACTTATAGGCAGGGTTTCTAAATGCATAATGAAATGACCTATAGGCAAGTTATCTATATGCAGATACATAAACAAAGATGTTGTGATTGCAAAAATAAAACCTAAAGCATGATATCTACTCCACATGCATAACATGAGAGACCCTCCCCATTTTTTACTATACACCCAATAGTTATTACAAATTATTACAACTTGAATAAATCCAGAAAAAAGCAAATTACATCAGCAACTAAAATTACAACCAAGGAGAGCCTAATTTAGACTCCTAGTCTGATATATGAAAAAAACCAACTTCCAAAGATCAGATTTCCAAAGCCTTTCTCTAATTCGGGATGTGCCAAAGTTCCAAGGAACTTCATGAACTCTAGGCAGTGCTTACACCCCAAATATCATTGCGGAATTAGATTATGGTGCAGTGTGGAAGGGCCAGCCCTCAAATGTCCAAGTTCAGAGGGAACTCAAGGTCCCAAGGCAAGGCTCATAGGAGGGGGGCAGAACTTAGAGTCTAGGAGTAGGTGTAAGTGCATTAGAGGGGGAATTAGGGAAAGCCATGGCAGGTTGGTGGTCATGTCCAGCAATTGGGATGCTGACACACCCCTGACCAGCCTGACAACTTTAAATTGGGGAGTTAGGACCTATTGAAGGTCAGGTTCAGCCCTGGGCATCAATTTGGATGCTGCCAGGCCATGAATTTAACTCAGCACACATAGGGAATGGGGTATGGGGATTCATAATAGAAGCAGGATACAAGGAAAGAGCAGGCAAAGGGGCATACCCAGCAATGAGACATACTGGCACACCCTCCAGCCTACTTAGAGGTTGGGGGTCAAAACTCAATTCATGGACAACAATTCTTGTTGCCATGCCCTAAGTCCCCACTCACAAACACATAGGGGGTAATGGGATAGGGAGCAAGTGTTCAAAAAAAAAAACAAAAGAAGCAAGCAGTAGCATATAGGCATATTAAATGTTGAACTTTACAGAAAAAATAGACATGGATACAAGGACTGTAAGTAAACACATTGTGGTGATGCTGAAAATTAAGTAAGGACATACCAGTTTCAAAGAGACAAGTAAAGAGAAAGCAGTAGTCTTGTAAAAGTCAAAGTGCAGACATGAAGCAAGAATACTCTAAGTATGTGTTCAGAAGAGAATTGTGTAATTGTGAAGTCTGAAGTTTGTTCAATCGTGTGTCCTTGTGAAAAAAAAGGGTCGTGTATTTATAGTGTGAAAGTCATGAGAAAATAAAGTAAGAAAATAACTGAAGACTGATTGCCAATCAATTACATAAGACTCCCTTTAATTAAGGGATTCAAATTCAAACGGGTATAAAACAATTAAGGAAAGAAACTAATCAAACGCTTGTGTAAAGCATGCAATTGAGGGCAAATACATAAAGGTTATTTAAGGAAAAGTTCAGTGGTACACGGTTGATGAAAAATAAGGAAAGGGAATAAATCGAAAAAATAAAATTGCAGGCTTTGTCCGAATGAACCAAGTCAGGAAAGAGAGTAAAGAGGGTTCAACTAGAGAAAATCAGTAGCAATCATCAAACCTTATTAAATGGAAATTCGGAATCAATCAATAGTTAGCAAAACCTTTTTAGAAGAAGAACTTCTCATATATAAAGCACACAAATATTCAACAAGAGGGAGTTGTCATGCTGGTTAGCAACGATTAACATAGAAACAGTGATAAAAAGTTCAAGTCCAATTTATAGACTCAGAATGAGTCTGAGAGTTTGGGGTTTCAAAGTAAAACCCCAGTCCAAACACAAAATCGAACTTACCAAGGAAAACCCCCAAATTCTGGGGTTTCAGTTTGAATCAATTACAGAGATGAGGGGGCAAGCCATTGAAACAGACTCAGAGGTCTCTTTCAGAATAGTAGTCTTATGCAATTATGGAGACAGCTTAGTCTCGGAAGGCAGAAAGGTAGCCTTGTGCAATGCAAGAAATGCAAGTGGAGGTAGAGCTTAACCTCAGAAGGCAGAATAGTAGCCTTATGCAATTATGGAGACAGAGCTTAGTCTCGGAAGGCAGAAAGGTAGCCTTATGCAATGTAGGAATGCAGATGGAGACAGATCTTAGTCTCGGAAGGCAGAAAGGTAGCCTTATGCAATGCAGAAAAATAAAGGCGGATAATAATGAAATCTCTTAGCTGATAGATGATAGCTGATAGCTGATTGCTGTATTGTGGTATTGTGGTTGCTGGGGATGTCTCGTACGGATAGCAATTGTAAATAGGCAATGATTATGAGAGTTGTATTCTTGAAAAGTATGAGTGTGTAAACGTATCTGATGATTTTATGTCTTGGGTGCCAGCATCCAAAGAAAAATTGTGAGTTTTGTAAAGGGGGAAAGGTTAGCCCGTCTTCCGTGGACCTTGCTTGTCCTGCTCGGCTCTTGTTTTCATTGGGGCAGCGTCGCTAAACAAAGCGATTTTGATGTAGTCATGCATGATTTAGTAAAAACGTAATATAAATACATGGTTGAAAATAGTTCTCTTTAGATGAACCAACGGCTGTTACGCAGTTCAAGACATTGCAACCTCTCTTGTTCCGGAATTTTGAGGGTCCTCCTCAAAATTCTGCTCCAGTTTACTGGGCTGGTGCTTCTGACGGCTGCGTGCGATGACTGGCTGAAAATCAACTTTAGAATTTAGAGGATCCTCCTCAAAATTCTGCCCCAGTTTCCAATGGCGGGGGAAATGAAAATTTTATTGAATTGTGACCGAACCCGTTGGGTTGCCTACGTATCCCCTCATAAACGTGAATCACGTCAGGCGTAGTTCAAATTACATCATATAGGAAAGCATAAAGATTACACATAGTAATGCTTGACTGCATCTGAATTAATTGGCTTTGGCCAGACTTGTCCATCCATTTCTGCAAGTATGAGGGCTCCTCCTATTAGAACCCGGTGAACCATGTACGGGCCCTGCCAGTTAGGAGAGAACTTCCCCTTGGCTTCATCCTGATGCGAGAAAATTTTCTTCAACACCAGCTTCGCTGGCGTGAATTGTCTCGGCTTTGTTGAAGGCTCTGGACATCCTGTTCTGATACAATTGACCATGCAAACTGCATTCATTCTCTTCCCATCTATTAGAGCAAGTTGTTCGTAGCGGCTTTTACCCATTATGCGTCGTCAAGTTCTGCTTCCTGTATGATCCTCAAGGAGGGAATCTCCACCTCGACGGGAATGACTGCCTCTGTACCATAAACCAACATATATGGAGTTGCTCCGGTTGATATGCGAACTGTGGTACGGTATCCCAATAGAGCAAACGATAGCTTTTCGTGCCACTGCTTGTGTTTCTCTATCATCTTCCTTAGTATCTTCTTAATGTTCTTATTGGCTGCTTCTACAGCTCCATTCATCTGAGGTCTGTAAGCTGTAGAATTCTTGTGTTTAATCTTGAATGTTTCACGCATTGCTTTCATCGGGTCACTGTTGAGGTTGGAACCATTATCAGTAATGATTGACTCTGGGATGCCGAACCGGCAAACGATGCGGTCGCGGACAAAGTCTTCCACAACTTTCTTGGTCACTGCCTTATATGATGCTGCTTCAATCTATTTGGTGAAATAATCAATTGCCACTAGAATGAACCTGTGCCCGTTTGATGCGGCAGGCTCGATAGGTCTGATAACATCCATTCCCCAAGCGGCGAACGACTATGGTGAGCTTGTTGCAGTAAGCTTGTTTGGAGGCACTTTTATCATGTATGCATGTATCTGACAGCGATGGCATTTTCGGACATACTGGATGCAGCCCGTTTCCATAGTCATCAAAAAATATCATGCCCGGAGTATCTTTTTTGCTAAGACAAAACCATTCATATGTGGACCACAGGTCCCTGCATGAACCTCTTCTAACAACCTGGATGCTTCCTTTGCTTCGACACACCTTAGTAATCCCAAATCGGGAGTCCTCCTATATAGGATTCCTCCGCTGTGAAAGAAGTGATTAGATAACCTTCGCAGTGTGCGCTTCTGAGTAGCGTTTGCAAGTTCCGAATATTCTCCTATTGCCAAATATTCCTTGATATCGTGAAACCAGGGTTTTCCATCTGCTTCTTCCTCGACATGAGCACAGTAAGCTGGCTGATAATGAACTTTTACCGGGATAGGATCAATGAAGTTCTTATCTGGATGTTGAATCATAGATGATAGGGTAGCCAATGCGTCGACAAACTCATTCTGGACTATGGGAACATGCTGGAATTCTGTCTTTGTAACCCTCTTCCTCAACTCCTGTACATGATGTAGATAAGGGAGTATCTTGGAGTTCTTGGTTGCCCATTCTTCTCGGACCTGATGTATGAGCAAATCTGAATCCCCGATTACTATTAACTCCTGAATGTTCATATCAATGGCCATATTGAGCCCTAAGATGCAGGCTTCGTATTCGGCCATGTTGTTGGTGCACGGGAACCTGAGCTTGGCATACACCTGATAATGCTGACCTGTTTCTGATACTAGAATTGCTCCTATGCCAACTCCTTTGAAGTGTGCTGCTCCGTCAAAAAACATTCTCCAGCCATCATAGGATTTTGCGATATCTTCTCCTATGAGAGATACCTCTTCGTCAGGAAAATACGTCTTTAGAGGCTCGTATTCTCCGTCCACGGGATTTTCAGCAAGATGATCTGCCAGTGTTTGTCCTTTGATTACCTTCTGACTCACGCAAACAATGTCGAATTCACTCAGCAGGACTTGACACTTGGCTAGCTTGCCCGTGGGCATGGGCTTCTGGAAGATATACTTCAGCGGATCCATTCTCGATATGAGATAAGTGGTATAGGCACAGAAATAATGCCTCAACTTTTGAGCTACCCAAGTCATAGCACAATAGGTGCGCTCTAATAGAGAATACCGGGCCTCGTACGGGGTGAACTTCTTGCTGAGATAGTAGATGGCTTGCTCTTTTCTCCCCGTTTCATCACGTTGTCCCAAAACACAATCGAATGCCCCATCCAATACTGCAAGGTAGAGCAATAGCGGTCTACCCGATTCGGGCGGAACCATAACTGGCGGTGTTGACAGGTATTCCTTGATTCTATCGAAGGCTTTCTGACAATCATCAGTCCATTTGGTGGCGGCGTCCTTCTTCAACATCTTAAAGATTGGCTAACAAATGATAGTGGACTGAGCTATGAACCGGCTGATATAGTTGAGTCTCCCCAAGAAACTCATAACCTCTTTCTTGTTCTTTGGCAGTGGAAATTCTTGAATGGCCTTAACCTTTAACGGATCCAGTTCTATTCCTCGTCAACTTACGATGAACCCAAGCAGTTTTCCGGCAGGAACCCCGAATGCACATTTGGTAGGATTCAGTTTCAGATTGTACCTTCTCAATCTGTTGAAGAACTTCCTCAGATCTTCCATGTGGTCAGTGGCTTTCTTGGATTTGATGATGACATCGTCTATATACACCTCGATCTCTTTGTGTATCATGTCATGGAAAGTAGTAGTCATGGCCCTCATGTAGGTGGCCCCAGCATTCTTTAATCCAAACGGCATCATCTTGTAATAATACATCCCCCACGGCATAATGAAAGTCATTTTCTCTGCGTCTTCTTCCTCCATCCATATCTGATGATACCCAGCAAAACAATCAACAAATGACTGTAGCTCGTGCTTGGCGCAATTGTCAATCAGGATGTGTATGTTCGGCAAAGGGAAGTCGTCTTTCGGACTGGCCCGGTTGAGATCCCGGTAGTCGACACAGACTCTAACCTTCCCATCCTTCTTCGGCACTGGCACAATGTTGGCTAACCATGTTGGGTACTCCACTACCCTGAGAACCTTGGCTTTGACTTGCTTAGTGACTTCTTCCTTGATTTTCAAACTCATGTCAGGTTTGATTTTCTGAGCTTCTGCTTTACCGGCGGACATGTCGGATCTGTTGTCAGTTTCTGAGCTAAAATAGATGTACTGAGACCAGTCATATCATCATACGACCAGGCGAATATGTCCTCATATTCCCTTAGGAATTCCGTGTACTCTTCCTTTTCTTGCGGTGACAGGTGAACACTGATGCGCGTTTCCTTGACATTCTCTGTATCCCCCAAGTTGATAACCTCAGTTTCGTCCAAGTTAGACTTAGGCCTATTCTCAAAGTCCTCAACCTCTTTAACGACCTCTTCTGGTATATCATCCTCTTCTGAGTCTATGTCCATTTGTTGCGTTGTCTCGTTGCATGTCACAATCGTCGGTTCATTAAGATAAGTAATAGTAATGCTGTGTAAATAAAGTAAATGATAGAAAAATAATAAGAGCGAGATTTATAAGAAACTGAAATGCTTTGATAAATTTTATAATTAATTTGCACATTGGAGCTCTTATTTTTGAAATTAAAAATGCGGAAAGGAAATCAACTAGTGAAAAAGTAAAAGGTGATGCATGGTGCTTTGTTCAGCCTTGCTACCCCAAAGCTCTCCGGGCTCTGGTGGTTCTGATGGACCAATTATTGAGGCGCGCTCCTCGGCTCACAGCTTGTATGAAAGGGCCTTCCTCCCCTTCCTCCTCAAAAATGACATAACAGTCCATATTGTCGTCTTCCAAGAACAGATTCTTCATTGACGCCAACGCTTCCTCTTTTTCTGACCCATATATAACGTCTGCTGGCTGGAAAGTCTGCTCCAGGTGAGGTATTGGATGCTCTAATGGGTAGAAAGGACCGCGCCATGGTGGCGACCATTCACTAAACTCTTTCCAGGTGTACTCATATCCCAAACCAAAAGTGGTACCGTGTTTCTTCATCTTGATGGGTTTGGCGATTCCCTGAGCCCCTTGCCAGGTTCGTATCCACACCAATTCAATATGCTTTCAATCTTGTTATCCCACCATTTATCCTTGTCTACGGCGTTGACTCGCTCGATATGATGGTAGGTTTCCCCGCCTATCTTCCTTCTTCCTCCGATTGCTGTGATGGTCTGGCGACTGTATATGGGATTACTACCGTCGCCATGAATAATCACCTCTTGGTGATTCCACTCGAACTTCACTGCCTGGTGCAGGGTTGATGCTACAGCTCCAGCGGCGTGAATCCAAGGTCGTCCCAATAGCAAGTTGTAAGATGCTGGGATGTCTATCACCTGAAAATCAACGTCGAACCAAGTCGGTCCCATTTGCAGACACGAACTGATTTCCCCAATAGTGGACCTTTGGGAACCATCAAAAGCTTTGACATTGATGGCCCCATCCTTGATCTCATGCAGGCTCTTTCCCAATGTTCTGAGAGTCACCAATGGACAAATATTGAGGTTGGACCCTTCGTCAATCAGAATCCTGGTGATGAAATAATCTTCACATTGTATAGTGATGTGCAATGCTTTGTTGTGGCTTAGCCCTTCTGGTGGCAGCTCATCTTCGTAGAAAGTGATTTTGTGACTCTCCAATACCTGCTCTACCATGTTTGCCATTTCTCCTCCAGTTATGTTGTTGGGCACATATGCCTCGCTCAACACTTTCAATAAGGCGTTCTTATGTGCGTCAGAACTTTGTAGCAGAGCTAAGATGGAAATCTGGGCTGGCGTCTTGTTCAACTGATCGATGACTGAGTACT
>NW_017674685.1:0-4676 GCF_001879085.1 Nicotiana attenuata | reverse complement strand
TCCTCAAATGGACTCTACGGATCCCCTGTGCCATCAAACATCTCGAACTTGGGACGGTTTGTACCCCTCGGGTAGTTCGACATCTGGATGAATACAAAGGTCCTCGTAATTCAGTCCCTCGATACCTTTGTTTCCTTCAACACCCTGGACTCGGCTAGTCAGCTTCTTGAGTTCTGCGGCCAGGTTCCTGATATGAGAGTCTTTGTCATCAGACTCTGGTGTGCTTGAAATAGGTTGAGTATAGTGTGGTATGGTTTCCACATAGATGGGGGTGTTGTGGGGATGATCATTTGTGGAGTTTAGTGGTTCAGGAATGAGTAGTGCGGTGTTGTTCGAAGTGTGGCATGTGTTGCACTGGTGATGGGGAGCGAGTTGGTTTTGTGGTTTCGGGATGTTTTGTGGAGGTGTAGGATTTTGAGCATTGGGAAAGTTGACATCCGGGGTAGTGAGGGAAAATGATAAGTTTGCCAAGTTCTGAACTTGGTCTAGTTCTTCCCGAAATTTCAACAACTTCTGCTCAAGTTGGGCGGCATTTTCCTTGGAAACCTGATTACCCTGAGTAACCTCTACCCGTTCACCCGAGTTCTCCTTTCTGATGTTGCTCAAGTCTTCCATTTTTGCCTTGTTCTTGTTTCTGATAGGACTCAGAGGAGGAGGAGGTGGAGGGCCCTTAGATCTTGTGGAGTAGGATGATGATGCCAGAGTGCACGAACTAACCTTTTGGGGAGGGGAATAAAACAAAAGTAAAAACAAAAAAGTTAACAAGTTAGTGAAGGTTATGAGAAGAAAACGTTGCAATATTTAAACACATAGTGCAAGAATATAAATCGTGTCCTAATTTGGGTGCCTCGTTGTGCCCGAGGTAGGCCTAGCGACAAGTTGATTTGGAGAACTTATAATGCTAAATACCTCATTTTATTGATAAAAATAAGACAAATCCCAAAATGACACTAAAATTGCAGAAAGTAAAATGTCACTAATGGCCATTGGCCTTATTAAAAGCAAAAGAAAAGACTCCTAACTACTTGGTCCCAGAAGGACCTTCCCCAGACTCAGCATCTTTAGCTCCATCGAACAGCTTCACCAGCTCACGCAGTCCCAGCAGCAAATAAGCTCTAGCCAAATGTCCTCCTTCGTTTCCCTCAGCGTTCTGGCAGTTCTCGATCCTCTGGATGAACTTCCTTTCCAACTCTACTAAATCCCGCTCCAAATACCCCAGTCACTTATTGGCACTGACAGCAATATCCTTCCATTCTTCAATCAACTTCTGATGTGCTTCTTGAATTTCCCGATGTTCGCTTTAGCACTCTCGAATCCTCTTGTGCAATTGGTTGTACTTAACCTGTAATTTAACCTTTTCGTCGATGACCCTATGACCTCGAACGGACCCGGGTTGTCCCAACCCGCCATGATCGCCTTCCAACCAACTTGGCTAGTATGGGGTATAACCAGCATGGCATCTATCTGGTTCTATGGAATCCCTTCCCAGGATGATTTTGCAGTGCCACATGTGTTGAGCTTGACACTTGTATGGGCTATCGTCGTCTTGGAAGTCGGCCCTGAAGTGACTTGTCGACCTTTGGTATGGCCTGCTTTCTTTTTGCCTGTCTCATGACCCGGAGAGGGACATAGGGATAAGTTCCTCTCAGACCAATGAGTATAAGAAATGGTGCGTCCCGAGATTGGACGATGAACTCTTCAGTAGGGAACTACTCGAACATCCACTGCAATTGGTCTTCCTTCAGATTTTCAAACAACTCTACCCACCCTTTAGCATCTTCTGGTTGAGCAAACATGTTAGGCATATAGTTCATTCGCCTTGGCTGATGGAAGGTGATATGATCATCCCAGTCTCTGTGCAAAATCTCTTGCTGATATTCAACCTTTTGGAGGTGCTCCATGAGCCATAAGTTGGAGTAGTAAGGTACAACCCTCAAAGTGATTGGCCCCTTGTTGACAGTTTTTCAGGGCTTGGTATATCTCTGCGACAATCATTGGTACTATGCTGAAAGGCTGCCCGCCAATCCCTTCCATTAGAGTCTTGGCGACCATGGCTAGTCCGGTATGGATCCTAGCCTTCTTTATAGGAAATACTATCATCCCCAAAAAGTAGAACATAAAGACGAAAGCCCTTCTGTGGATATGCCCCAATGAGGTGAGGGCAAATTCATCTGGGTAAGTGCGGTAGGACTTGCTATGGCCGTACCTCTCGTACAGGTAGTCGAAAGGAATGTAAGAGTCCTTCAAATAGGTCAAGTCTGGGTTTTTCTTTAGTCCCATCATCTTGAAGAAACCCTGCCCTTGAGATTTTCTGGCATAAGCAAACCCGGGTCTCCCAAGGAATACCAGCTAACCCTCCTATTTCCTCGAGCAAAGGTGTCATTTCAAGGTCCCCGAAGCGAAACACAGATCTGTCGCTATCCGAGAATAAAGTTGCAGCCTCTATGATTTTGTTGTCGGGTTGGATTTCCAAAAGAGAAGGCAATTTTCCCAAATATTTGCGGATGAGAGTCTGATCACTAGAGTGAAGGTCTTCCCACCAGCTTAGCAACCTTGGGTGAATGTTGGTTACCATGCCGAATCTGGGAACTTTGTGCCTCGTTTTCTGCAAAACAAAGTGTTAGACCCTTACCCTGCCGGACTCGACTTATTTAAACCAATAATTAGCATAAATGGCATTTAGTTCTCCAAATAAATGCAGAGACGTGGTAGTGTCCGTTTGGGTTCCAAGGAAACCCAGTGGACTTTGGACAAGGCTATCTTAAAGAGTCATTATGTGGACAACATAACTGACTCGGCTAGGTTTGACAGTGACGCATACACAGTTAAACAGAATAAGGTTTCTATGGGGTATTAGACCGATACCCTTGAGCGGACAACTCAAGAGGGAAATGCACGGAACCGTCGACTGCTCCGCTGATCGACTGGTTTTACCGCAAATACGCCTTTGCCAAATATAGGGGATGATAATATCGGAAGGGCGTAACCACTCATTATAAGCGTTTCTATGGTATTTGTTTGGCACGAGTGGAATATGATGTTGAAGATGCAATTACAAGAATGAAACAAATTGTCACTTATTTGCACGTTCATAAAGCAGTAAAAGCATTAAAGAAAAGAAAACAAAGAGCCAAGTCAGTTTCGAAGTAGAAGAGAAATAAAGACATTAAATAAAAGCAATAAAGAAGCAATAAAGTCACAAATAACATGAAATGGTAAAACCCTAAAGAATGTATCCCCAGCAGAGTCGCCATGCTGTCGACGCCCCCTTTTTCTCGCAAAATCGGGTTTACGATATTTGGGCGGACAACTCTTTTCCCTTTTGGGAATTGGATTTTGGAGTTTGAATAGTCGCCACCTAATGATTAAGTGCATTAGGACACTAAGAAGGGTTTGAGTTTGAAGAACCAGAGTTTGGGTAAGGGCTAGAAATTATCTCGAGGGGAAGGTGTTAGGCACCACTCAAGATCCACTAGTGTGGTTCCCGGCCATGTTATAATTGTGACTTCAAGTACAAGTAACAAATAAGCAAATAAGGGCTTCAAATATGAAGGATTGTCATATTAAAGTTTGCAGATAAGTTAAAGTTTGAAGAAAACAGAAAGGGACTCGAATTTTGAGAAAAACAGCTTGAAAATTCTGAAAAGTGATAAATAAACAAATAAAGGCAAGGGGTTCCTAGGTTTACAAATAATATGGATTACATCAATGCAATACCCGGTAATTACTCCTCAAAGAGGGGCTACACGTGGTATTAGCGCACCGGTCATCATATCCATATCTACCCTTTCCCACCACGTTAAGGTATTAGACGCGGAATGGTTTTGTTACTTATTGCATGCTAGTACCCGCCCCGATCCTATCAGTCCCGGAGGCATTTGGGACTACTAGTCCTAAAGGGAAGGGAGATGTGGGTTTTGTATGGTTTAAAAGGATAAAATTCTAGAGCGACAAACTAAAACACATAAGGCAGATTATGGGGAAGCACATAGCAGTTAAGGCTCAAGTAGGCCTCCTCATTCAAATCAGCAAATTATTTAGGATGGCTTACAAATACTGGTTAGGTCTTTAATTAAACTTAACATAGGAAGGGTGGCTGATATATCGCATATTTTCAGATAAGAAGTTCCGAATTAGACTTGCCTGCTGGTTGTAATTATTAAAGACAGGTATAGTTGATTAATTACCTACAGGTTTGCCTAAATGAGGCATGAATCATGATATCTAACATTGCAGAAGGCCTACTGATTTTAAAGAAGGATTGCTGATTTTGGAAACAAACAAATTCTGCAGATATTAAACGACATTTACTACTGATTTTAGACTTGTAGATGAATCAAATTTAAACGATTACCCCTATAGGCATGGCTTCTTAGCGTTTATTGATTTTAAAACAGTTACGTAAGTGCAGGAGTCCTATGAGCATGGTGTCTAGGACGCAATTGATTATTTTAGCCTATAGACTGTTTTCTTAATGTGCATATGGAGAAGCGCAGAAACTTATAGACATGATTTCTAATGCAAATGGATAACTTATAGGCAGAATTTCTATATGCAGTAATAAATAACTTATAGGCAGGATTTCTATATGCAGATAAACTTATAGACATGATTTCTAAATGCGGATGAATAACTTATAGGCAGGGTTTCTAAATGCATAATGAAATGACCTATAG
>NW_017674684.1:56356-88655 GCF_001879085.1 Nicotiana attenuata | reverse complement strand
GACCCTTTTGGAGATGCTCCAATAACCATAACTGCAGCAATAAGTTACAGCCTTCAAAATGATTTACTCCTCTTTGACAACACTCCAGGGCCCTGTAGATATCAAGTATGATCATGGGGACTATGGCATAGGTCTGTCCATTAATCCCCTCCATCAGAGTTTTGGCAACCATGTCCAACCTAGTGTGGATCCTTCCCTTTTTTATCGGGAATACTATCATCCGTAGAAAGCACTCGATGA
Organism: Nicotiana attenuata; assembly: GCF_001879085.1. NCBI lineage: Eukaryota > Viridiplantae > Streptophyta > Magnoliopsida > Solanales > Solanaceae > Nicotiana > Nicotiana attenuata. The sequence continues at coordinate 88,415 of NW_017674684.1, read as the reverse complement.
ACACGAATACTCTGCGGTGGATGTGACCCAGTGAAGTGAGGAGATCTCATCGTGGTAAGTGCGGAAAGGCTTGTTGTGGCCATACCTTTCATAGAGATATTCAAAAGGTATGTAGGAGTCTTTCATGCACACTAGGTCGACATTCTTTTTCAACCTCATCATCTTCAGAAATCCTCTGCCCGTACGGTTTTCTGGCACCAAAAGCCCAGGACTGTCCCAAGTTAACCCTGCAAGTCCTCCTATTTCCTATAGAAGCGGCGTCATGTCTATGTTATCAAAACGAAACACCGCTCTTTCACTATCCAAGAATAGAGTAGCAACCTCAATTAGTTTGTTGTTTGGCTCAACATATAGCAGGGATGGCAAATTACCCAGGTACTTTTTCACGTGCTTTTTGTCACTTGAGGAGAGATCTTCCCACCAATCTAGCAACAATGGGGGGATATTGCTAACCATATCGAATCTGGGGACCTCGTGCCTCATTCCTGCATAACAAAAGGGTTAGACCTTGCCCCCACTAGACTCGACTATTTATACATTTATGATCAGCATATCGGCATTTAGTTCTCCAAATTAATGCACAAAACGTAGTTGCGTCCGTTGGGATTATGGAAAACCCGATGGACTTTGGATAAGGCTTAACTTAAAGGATCATTATGTGGACAACATAACTGACCCGACTAGGTTTGACCATGATGCATGCACAATTTAAATACAGTAAGGTTTCTATGGGGTTTTAGACTGGTACCCTCAAGCGGAAAAATTGAGGGGGAACGCACGGAACCGTTGACCGCGCCGCTGATTGATTGGTTTTACCGCAAATAAGCCTTTCCGAATTTAAGGGTAGTAAATAGGAAGAGCGCAACCACTCATTAAAGCGTTGCTATAGGATTTGATATGCACGAGTGAAATATGATGCGGAGCATGATTTATGCAGCAGATAATGACATGTAGGAAAGTATTTTCACGTAGGAAGAAATAAATACAACATTTAAATAATTGAAAAGACAATTACAGAGAAAGAAAAACAAGGAGACAAGTCAGTTTTCCGGGTAATAAAGGAATCATGAATGCTAAAAATAGACAGTCAAATTCAAACAAGGGAGAAGGGTACGGGATAAGGCATAATTGGACTAATTCATAAGTTCGTTATGGTAAGAGCCTAAAGATATCCCCAGCAGAGTCGCCATGCTGTCGCGCCCCCTTTTTCCTTCGCGGGGAGAAGTCCGGGTTTCGACATTCACGGGGTGTAATGACTCATTTCCTTTTGGGAATTGGGTATTTGAAGAGTCGCCACCTAACGATTTAAGGTGCTTTAGGTCACCTAGAGTAATTAACTCTTGGGTTGGTTTGCATTACCAGAGATTAGGGTAAGGGCTCCAAGTAACCTCGAGGGGAAGGTGTTAGGCACCCCTCTTGGTCCACAACTTTGGGTCCCGGCCGAACTTATATTCACATTTTAGTCCATAAACAAACAATTGAAGCAAATGATTACAAATAGAGCATGTTGGGCAATGTATAAAATAAGAATTTAAACAGGTTGTAAAAAAAAGGAAAAATAAAGTTTCAAGCAAAGAGGGTTTGGGGGGAGAGGGAGTTCCTAGGTTGGTTAGCCTATAGGATCACATCAGTACAATGCCCGGTAATCACTCCTTAAAAAGGGGCTACGCGTGGCATTAGCGCACCGGTCATCATATCCATGTCTTCCCTTCCCATCCCCTTATTGGCCATGCAAAGCGAGTGTTGGTCAGCGGTCTCTATTGCATGCTGCTACCCGTCCCTTCTCAATGGTCCTGTAGGGAGTTAGGACCTCTACCTATAGGTGGTTCTAGACCTACCCCTAAGGTTTTAAAAGGCGAAAATTCTAAGGCGACAATCAAAACATTTAGGACTTTCACATAATGGAAGTAATTACGAGGCTCACAGTCCCCTCCTCAAACATACACACAAGCAGCATGTCTCAAGCACAATTAAGGTCTTTAAATTCCTAAAGCAGGATCTCTAAGTGAATGTGCAGAAACAGACCAAACTTTATACCCAGAAGTTGTAACCTAGTAGCTGCCTAGGGATTCTTTTAAAAGTTATTAGAATCAAAAACATTAAACGGCGGAGAAAGAGCTTTAGGGGAATGCGGTCTTTGAAAACGCCCTAAAGCTTGCCTATATGCAGTATTGTGTCTATATTAATGCAGAAACAAATAGGTTTTCGAAATAGACCCTTTTAATACCTATAGGCAGGATATCCAATGAGATTAAAGCAATTACGAAGGGACTGGTTTCAGGAAATGTTGACACTTAATAAGACCAGTTTTAAGAAATAAACTAGGCGAAATGAAATTGATTTTTTAGGCTAATTAGATTATCAGACATAGTTGCGAATAGAAATCCCTATAGGCATGGTACCTAGACGTATTACTGGTTTTGGTCAATTTGCAGTAACAAGAGGAAAGACTCATTAGAACTGACTCGTAATTAAATCCTATAGGCATGATATCTATACTTGGATTGATTTAAGACATGATGGTTTGGAACCTAGAAACATGTTCTCTAACATGACAAATGCAGAATCTTATGGACATGGTTTCTATCTGATGCAAACGACATTGGAAGTGAAACCTTATAGGCATGATTTCTATTTGATGCAAACGAAATTAGAAATGAGATCCTATAGGCATGATCTCTATTATGCAAAAGCGATCAGATTCAATCAAAAACCCTATGAACATGCTTTCTATTGAGTATAACGGGCAGATTTGAAAAAAAAGTAAAATCCTAAGAGCAGGATTTCTACCCATGTTACCCCACAAAGTATACATCTACCCACCCCTTTACTAAATATCCCCAAGTGTTTGTTTACAAATTATTACAAGTTGATGAACGAATTACATAAATGAAATAGAAAATCAAGAAGCTATTCTATAGGGAGCCTACAATTAGGCCCAAGTTTCCCAAAGCCTCCAATGGTCTCATGAGCCTCAATTCCATAGACAAATCAGAGTCTAGGTGCATCAAAGTTCCCTAAGGGCCTCAAGAACCCCGGGCAATGCTTACACCTAGACTTAGAAACCAAGAATTGAACCAGTGCAGTGTTGAAAGGCTAGCCTCAGTATGCCAGAGTTCAGAGGGCTCTCAAGAGGATCCCAAGGAAGTACACATACTAGAGGGGGCGGAACTTATTGACTAAGAGTAAAGTGAAAGTGCAGGACACAAGTTAAAAAGGGGTTATTAAATACTAGATTGGAAAGTCTATTTTGAAAGCAATTAGTAAAGCAACAAAGATTGTTTGAAAAGAGGTTGGAGTAGTAAACAAGCTTAAACACCTTAAGAAAAGATCACACACGGCTAGTTTGCAGAATTCAGTAGTCATGCCGGGGTCAAGGGGTTGGGGATACATAGACATTTGGCTGCACAACCCAGCAAAGATCTTAAGACTGGTTTGGACATGATCAGAGATAGTTGACTCTCGCATAATCACACACCAGTCAGGAGAAATACAAACACATAGAAATGGTGATAAGGATTTGGGGATTCATGGGATGGTAAGCACACAAGAAGTAAAAGACAATTGACAAAGCATGCTTTGAAACACACATAAGGGGATACATTAATCCAAAGTTAAAGGAACACATAATATCATGCTGATAAGGCAACTTAACTACAAGTTCCACGACAGAACCACAAGTAGAAGCAAACTAGGAATAAAAGAAACTGAAACAATAAGAGATGCATATTGTTGTTGGAGCTTTAAATCAAAACTAGGACATACCAGTGAAGGTAGAAGTAAGCAGAATGAAGAACCAAAGAGCACAGACGATTAGCCTTGCTTTCAGCCGGCTAACAGTAGCAAGTAGCACAAGAGAGAGGGAGAGCAGAGATTTTCTAGTAAGAGAGGTAGTTTTTGAAAATCAGTGTTTTGTTAATGAAAGACTTAGGGTATTTATAGTTGAAAGTAGGTAGTGAAATAAGGTAAAAATCATAGTAGTATACTAATTTAAGAACTCAGAATCAATCAATTAGAGAATCAAGGAAGTACTCCCTTAAGTTAAGGGAATCAAATCAAACGGGGAGATTCAATATCATATAAGGCAAGAAGAAAAATCAGTGCATGACTAAATAAGGAAGGAGTCAAGGTTCAATAAGCATAGAGTAGCCAATTAGGACCAAATTCATAAAGCCTTAATTAAGGACACAACTCAGTAGAAATAAGTATCATAGCAAATATGGCAAGGAAATCAGTCAGCTTAAACAGACGGGGTAAAGCTTGTAAGGCTTTAAAAGAAAAATTTTCAATCTCCATCAATTAAGGAAATCAGAATCAATCAAGAGGGAGTCATGATTCTGTATGTTCAACATATAAATAGAGGAGCTCAACAGACGTAGCAAAGGGCAAGGTTAGCCATATTGACAGCAAGAAGCAAGAGATAAACAAACAAAGTGAGCATGGTCACACAGAAGTGATTAAGTAGGCTAGGAATTCAGTAACACATTCTAAGCCTGGTGTCCACGAGAGATCAACAAGAATCAAATAAACAGGCTAACACACAGAACCAAGGCAAAGAGAATCATGCTGACACACAGAACCAAGGCAAAGAAAATCATGCTAACACATAGAACCAAAGCAAAGAAAATCTTAAAAATTAGGGCTTTAACAGAGTCGAGTTAAAAAAATAGTAGGAGCATAAAATTGGTCAAAAAAGTAAGCAAGGAAAAAGGTTTAATCATAAGGAAATCGATAACAAGCGTAGAAGGATCTCCGAGAAACCCTAGTTTTTCAAAGAAAGTAAAGAAGGTTTAAAGTGGAGGATCTTTCAGAAGAAGCTCAAGAATAAGCAAATCATAGAAGGAAACAGGCTTAAAGTGTAAAAATAACACAGATCTCAGAGATTCAGAAGAGAGTTAGGGTTTCAAAGGGAAACCCAAATTTGGCTATAATTGAATGCCAAATTTGGCTGTTATTTAAATAGCCAGGTTTTCCCTATTTTAATTTTAATAAATATTAAGCAATTTCTGGAAAATAATTCAAGGTGCCAAAATGATTTAACATACATAAATTAACATTTAAAAAATATAGGGGTCAATTTTACACATATAAAATATAATTATATCTTAAAAAGGGCTAATAATGCAATTACATGCAATTTAACTTAAAAATACTAAATGTAATTGTAAGAATACATAAAAATCACATTAGCCATATATTGGCATAAGTATAGAATTTAAATAAATGAATTATCAAAACAATAATTTTGGAAATAGTTATTGGGGATTTTATGGATATAAAGGGGAGAAAATAAGTCAACTTAAACCCTTAAAATTATGGGAAAAAATAACAAAAGCCTTGTGTATGCTTATATATGCATACATATGCTATATTTGAAGGTATTTATGCATATTTAAAATATATAGGGAAAAATTGGGTATCAACAGAGACAAAAAGAGGTTTTCAAGGCCTGGGGACACAGAATTGACTTTCAAAACGAGGGTCATCACACAATCCCTCGACCCTCATGAGGTAGGAATAAGGTTTGCGTATGCACTACCTTCCCCAAAACTCATTTATAAAATTACACCGAAATTGTTATTGTTGTTGGTGTTCGTTTTTCTATTACATACTTTAATTTTGCTGGTCCTATTGTTACTTTCTCTAAATTTGTACAGAATGAATACTAATACCTATTCTTAGATAATATTTGAGGTAACCTAAATCTTTTACTTGACGTGGATAAGCTATATAATAGGTCGCTTATTACACCAGCGAACTACCCATAATATTTTTTTTGTCATTTTTTTTAGTTTGACATATGACAGTGTGTGCCTGGCGCAACAGTTCTACCACACTAACTTAGTTGCTTGGTATTGCTATTGGTAGGGGCGTTCATGGTTCGGTTTGGATCGGTTTTTCCCTTAAAAGAAACCAAACCAAGTAAGTCGGTTTTTCAAATATTAGAACCAAACCAAACCAATTAAGTCAGTTTTTTCTCGATTCGGTTTATGTCGGGTTTGTCGTTTTTTCGGTTATTTGTCGGTTTTTTCTTAAATATAAGACATACACTACCAAACACATATTCCGGCGACCACATTTTTAACGTAACACTATCAAATCAATTGCCTTTTGAGAAATCTATTATTTATCAAAATATATTGATGATAATTGAATCAAAGAGTGATGAATAATCTAAGGATTCAATTAAAAATATATTATTTTTAACACAAAATGGATTCTTACCCTTAACAAAAGAAAACTACCAATCAAACAAGAATGTAAAGGTAAAGAACTATACTAAAAGTGCAAACTATTAACATTTACCATTAAATTTTTGAAACTTTGTATAAAAATATACATATATATAAGTGTAATAATAAATTTGAAATAGCTATTCATATAGTCGGTATGGTTCGAATTTTTTTCTGGTTAAAACCAAAACCAAACCAAATTTGATCTGTTTTTAAAATTCAAAACCAAAACCAAACCAAACCAAAAAGTATCGATTTTTTTGATCGGTTTGGTTTGGTTTTCGGTTTGGTTCGGTTTTTCGGATTTTTATGAACACCCTTAGCTATTGGCATAAAAACCTGTACATTATAGTTTAGCCCAACCAAGTCCTCTCGTACTAGGGTTTGACTCCTCGCAATTTTCCTTTTAACACTAACGATAGATTGGAACAAACAATACCCATGGTCTTTGCCGTGGAAGAAGGTAAAAGATAGCGGAAAATAATTTTATGTTTTTTTTCTTCAGAAAATAAGTCATTTTCTAGCAACCAAACAGCAAAATATGAATAGAACCCGCAATAGGAATGTTGGGACAATGAGTTATGAATACCAAATACAACAACAACAAACCCAGTGTAATATGAGGAGGATAGCGTTTATACAAACCTTAACCCTTACAGCTTGTTTGGATGGTTGTTGCATATCGTTTCATAATGTATCGTATCGTATTGTATTGTACTGTATCGTTTGATGAATATAATATTTGGATGGATTGTATCGTTTTGCCGTCGTTTCATGGCATCGCGCACCTGTAATATGATGAATAAACTTGCAATATGATAATGAAAAATTTGATACGATATATAAAAAGGTAGGGTAAATGATAAAATAAAATTATTTAATAATAATGAAGGATGAGATTGAGAGAAAAAGACAAGGCAATGACGCAACCACACCAAATCGTTCGTTACATAAGGTGGCACATTTCATCGTTACGCAGCGACGGATTTAACGATACGATACAACAAAATTTAAGTAAAATCAAAACAAACACTGTATTTAAAGTAACAATACGATACAATACAATAGGTAACAACTATCCAAACAAGCTGTTAGAAGATACAAAGGTTGTTTCCGATAGACCCTCGGCTCTATGAATACCAGATGATTAAATAAAATATTATTAATATCTCTCCCAAAAATCTTCCTTAAAACGTGCTTCTCACTTCTAAACCAAAGCAAGAAAATTTGCAAAGAAAGTCAAAATCGTTGGAGACTTGACTCATATGACCATTTCCTGCTTTTCTTATGAAACATAGTCAAACATGCCTGAGTAAAATACTAAAATCTTGCTAAATATTAGAGGAAATAATGTATTACTAGTATTTATTTCAAAGAGTTCTCTCAACTCTTGATAAAAGAACATGAACGATAGATTATACAACTAGAAAATAGTCACAATGATTTTCTAGGTTTTACCATGGAATTAAACTTTACAAAAGGCCCTTTCTAAGGCTGCAAAACTAACAAACTAAAGCAACAAATTTACCCTTGTGACGATGCCAAAAACTTTCTTGTTCCGCGATAGATTCATGGTCATTAGCGTACTCTCAAACAGAATGCGCGGAGAGCTTCTCTTTGGATTGGCGTTCTTCTTATTGTTCAGATCGGCTGACCTTTCGGGGTGATTTGATCCTTAAGCCACATGTATATTGGAACGAGCACGTAATAAGTTGCAGCAGTTATGCCAAGGAGGAATCGCACGAGAAATACGAATGGGTTTACAGGCTTGCTCACATCTTCAACCTTCGGACCGAGCTGCAACACAAATAATACAGAACCAAAGAAATATTAACAGTTGGTGTAAGTATAGTATAGCTCAGGAAGTTCAACATGTAAGCAGCCTTGAAAAATAAGGCGAACTTTTAAAGATAAAATTCCAGCATAAAAACTGCTCCCAAACAGAAGATACGATATGTTTAAGACCACAAGTTTTAAAAGTCTTCAATTTTTTATTAAACTCTGTGTCCAGTCAAACAGGTTCATATAAAATAAAACAGAGGGACGACAACAACAACAACAACAAAAGACTCAATGAAATCCCACAAGTGGGGTCTGGGGAGGGTAGTGTATACGCAACCTTACTCCTACCTTGTGAAGGTAGAAAGGTTGTTTCTGATATACCATCGGTTCAGGAGAAGCATAGTCACGTCATGTGTTGAAGAAAAAAAAACAATAGTGCATACACCATGGCAAAAAAACAGTAAAACGAAACAGTACCAACAACAGCAGGATAACTAGAAAACTGAATAAAATAGAGGGAGTAAAAGGAATTTATGTGTCACCATCCACCGTATGACGTGTGTCACAATTTATGTCACGTAGTTTCACTATATGGACGAAAAGTAAAAAATAATCTTGTATATTAACTGCACAAATTTAGCAGGAATGGAAGTCCTTACCTTCAATGGAGATTCCCCGAAATATGGCTTGACACCAGTCACAGAGCAGCCCATGATCAAGCCATGTCGGCGGACACCACGATACCATTTTGGGCCAATCCTCTTGAGTTTAACTTGTGCAAAACCAGCTTTTTTAAACCACTCTATATACTCTTCTTCTTTTGGAAAAAGCATCCACATATCAGCAAAGAAGCGAGATAGCCAAAACGTCGGGTACACAGGACCAATTAAGCAGGCAACACCACCTATGGTCAGTACTCGGTATGCTTCCTTGATACCGCGTTGTGGATCTGGCCAATACTCAATGCTGGAAAATACAATCATAGTTTGAAACCAGTTTCTAACAATAAGATTGAATATAGACAAAACTTTATAAATAAGGAAAGTATAACACAATTGTTAAGAACCTAAAGTATAGTGATGCAAATTGTAAGCCAGAAACATAGAAAACAATACACATGGCCGAAAAACCATAGCAGAATCATAGCTAGTTGAACTACACGATCTTCCTTATGGTCTTCTATTAAAAGCACATAGAATGTTAAAGAGCATTTCAACATTTGAGAAAGAGTAACAAAACTCCTCCTCAACTCGATGAATTGTTTAATAGCATTACATAGTATTATATACTAACAAGTCCAATTTGGAGGAAAGACAAGGATAACATAGAAGGAATTGACATTTTCAGAAACAGAAGATGCAATTGTCATGGTCCGGGCTCAACTTCCAAAGTATTGTTCGCTTTGGCCTGACCCTTTCTAAGCCACCTCAAGGCTTTCAGGCGTCACGATTTTGTCCACTTGGGCTTAACCCAAAGGACGCCTCGACAATTGAATAATAAACTTGCCCTTATATGGCTGGCCTTAAGTTTCCCCTGCTATTTCATGTGGGATTTGCTTTAAGACAAGCTTCACATTTCGAGTTCAACAGCAAGCGATCTGCAGATTTTACAACTATAATTTGATTTATCCTTAACATGTTTCCCAAATTTCTCTAAGCAAGAGTTTAGCAGTAACAACTTGCAATTTCTTTCGAGTTAAACTTCGAGTTAAATGGCATGCAACCCGTAAGTTGTTACAGGGGAAAAGCTAGAGTACTCAGAGGCGGAGCTAGCCTATCAGGTGCGTGTTTGGCCGAATCCAGTCATTTTTGCTTAAACATTTTACTTGAATTAGAGAATTTACTGAATATGTATAACAATATAATTATGGACCCAGTAACTAAGACGAGCTATGCTCATGTAGCAAATTCAAAATTCATAAACTTCATATCCTGACTCCGCCTCTGAGAGTACTAGGTACAGATTCGACCGAACCCAATAGCTTTTGCTTAGACCTTATATTTATACTGATAAATCCATTAAATACGTACAAAAAAATATATTTCAAACCCAATAACTAAGACAAGCTATGTGTTCCACAGCAATAAACTTCAAATTCTAGCTGCGTCTCTCCTGTTACAACTACAATTTGATTTATCCTTAACATCACAAAAGGAAGAAGCAAAAACGAAGTAGAGAAATTACCTTCCAGCAGAAACATATCTATCAAAAGTATCAGTAGGAAAAGGTAAATCCTCAGCATCTCCTTCCAATATCTTACATTCTTTTAAAGGTTCCTTTTCTCTAGCTTTAGCAAGTTGATGAGGTGATTGATCAATAATTGTAACATTCTTAGCATCAACATGTTTAACAATACCAAGAGTAGTAAATCCAGTCCCACCACCAACATCAACAACTTGTAATTGTCTATTGTTTAATTCAGCTGGTTCAAGTGCTTCATCTCTCATATCTTCAGTCCAATGACCTGGATTTATAACATGGTCATATACTATAGATAAGAATCTATAAAACCAAAATGCTTCTTTTTTGTGTTGTATAAATCTTGGTTGTGAAGCTGGTCTTGAAGATGATACACTGCATTTTGTTCTTAGGGTTCTTGATTTGGGATATGAATTTCTTGAGAAATTTACAAGACCCTTTTGAGGAAAACACTTGAAGTGTAATTCTGATGGAGAAATACCACTATGAATCTTGAAATTTTCAGCTCCACTCAGTAATGAAGAAGCCATGAGTATAAAATTTGATGTTTGAGCTTTTCACTGCATATATTTTTTTGATAAGCTTCAATTCTGAAGCTTATCAATTTGGGAATTTTTTTGGGAAGAAAAATAGCACAAAAATAGAAAGCTCAGTATTGTTATTTGGTTGGCTGAAGAGGTAGTAGAAGTGGCAGAGCATTGCCTTTTTTCGCGACCACATGTTGAGATTACGATTAGAACCCGCAAGGAAACAAGAGCCACAAAGCTTATACGACGTCGTTTTATATTTTCCACTTTTTTTTTTCTTTTTTTCGGGGTGGTATGGGGAGGGGGGAGTCGGGGGGGGGGGGGGGTTTGGTTGGTTGGTTTTGTTTGTTTGGGTACATCAAGAAAGACGAATAAATTTCTTGAAGTTTTTTGTTATAGATTATATTGCTTAAATTTGATAGAGCAGAAACTATACTCCTTTGAGCAAATATTTCCATATGAGTGTAGTTAAAATACCACGGGCTAGTCAGTCGTCAGACTGGTTATTCAAAAATAGCCAGCGTTTGCAAAGTCAATGAAAAATAGCCACTATTTTGCTGCAACAGTGACCGGTCCAGCATAATATACTGGAGATCGGACCTATGTATGAACCTCCAGCATATTATGCTAGAACTCCAACACGCGGAAAATTCCAGCATAATATAATGGAGATTGAATCACCTTTGTATAAACCTCCAACATATTATATTGGACCGGTATATTATACTGGAACTCCAGTATACTTATGCCGGAACTCCATCATAATATGCTAGAGTTCCAGTATACTTATGTTGGAACTCCATTATAATATGCTGGAGTTCCAGTATACTTATGCTGGAACTCCAATATATTATGCTGGAGTATTTTCCGGATTTTGAATAGTGTTTTTGTTCAGATTTATCTTTACATGAAAAGTAGCTAAATTTCGATTATTTTTGAAACTGTGGCTATTTTTGAATTACCACTAGTAAATCTGGTTTTTTTAAAAATTTTCTCCCGAAATTGTGTTCTTCATTGTTAGAAAATTGATACATTAGTTTCTCTCCCTTTAAATATGGGATCTTTACGTAAATAGCCGGTCATATTCATTAGTTGCTTTTTTTAGACATTTATATAATTTATACATTGGTTATATATAATTATACACATATAATACATAAATTATGCATATATTAGACCTCCACCGATTATTTTTAATTTACGAGGTTGGGTGAGCGGTTATTTGGATGAATTCTTGTTTAAATATTAAAAAGCATATGATGTGAAGTTTCATTTTTTAGCCACAAAATTCCAGATGGAAGAAGAATTATCGTTCGTAAATTAGAAAGCACTTGAAAGGGCGCATAAAACAGCGGTAAACTTATTGATGTATAAGTCACGTGAATTGCAGAATTTAAATCTTACGTTAAGATAAACTACTTATATCATATTCCTTGGATATGACCGCTCCCCGAACCTATGTAAACGTAAAATACTTCGTGTACGAAACTTACAAAATCCCGGATGGAAGAAGAATTATCGTTCGTAAATTAGAAAGCACTTGAAAGGGCGCATAAAATAGCAGTAAACTTATTAATGTATAAGTCATGAGTTTAAATTGCAGAATTTAAATCTTACGTTAAGATAAACTACCTATATCACATTTCTTGGATATGACCGTTCCCCGAACCTATATAAAAGCAAAATACTTCGTGTACGAAACTTTCCTTACACTATACAGACCTATTGAATTCCATGGCTGGTTCATCATGGATTTTCAAATCCCAATAAGCTAATTTGCAACAAGTAAATGTGAGAAATGTGGTTTGCCAATTGGTTATACTATTTGATTAGGAGGTCGTTTCCTTTTAACTCTTGGCTCGAGTCGACTCGTTTTAAATTAGGTGATTGATACTTATGGTTTGTTTGGTCAAGCTTTTCTAATTCCAGAAGTATTTTTCTTTTAAAGTTGAAGTGTTTGGTTAAGTTTTTGAAAGGAAAAAAGTGTTTTTAAGGAGAAACAGAAAAAAATAACGTGCCTCCAAAAATACTTTTTTGAAATGTATTTTTGACAAAAATATATTTAGAAACAGTTTTAAAAAGATTGAAATACTATTTGCTGCTCAGAAGTGTTTTTCAAATTAATTAGCCAAACACAAACTACTTCTCACCAAAGTACTTTTGAGAAAAACGCCTTCGAGAAAAAATACTTCTCGAAATAAGCTGATTTTTACAGCTTGGCGAAACATGCTATTAATTTTGACCCAGCTTCTAATAGTCCATCAAACTTCTCGATCAAAGCTTGAACCAATCGAACTAGCTTTGATTGAACGTGTCAAAGTCCTATTGGTTATTCCGTTTGTCATGTTTTGCGATAAAACCGCTATTAATTGGGTTTTTCTGCTGTTAAATCCTCTGTTTTTTCCCCTTTAGTTCTCGTCTTATTATATCTTCTCTTAACTTAAACTTCAAAGATAACCCAAAATTATATTCATATCCAAACACAATTCTAAATTTCAAATACCATTTTCACAAAAAAAAAAAAAAAAAGAATTTACCCTATTTTATAATTTTACAATTCTTATGTCCAAACGCCCACTTAGTGAAGGCTAGCACTTTACATTAACAAGTTTAGAGGAACGGCAATAATTTTGCTACTTCTTAATCTATACATTTAATTCGAACTATTCACGCGTCCTTTTCTTTTTTCCTTCACATAATAGTTCTCGTTACTTCTCTTTTTATACGATAAGTATGAATATATTAGTATCTATAAACGTGCGTTGCACGTTAATAATGACACATGATGGTTTAAATATTTATTTATATGAAGGAATAATAAATTTAATTAATGAGAGAAATTTTATATATAATGCTACAACAATCATCTAAGTGCCGAAAAATATTATTACATTAGCATAATACGTGAATTCAAAATTAAAGAATATCATAATAACTTACATAAATGGTCAATTTTAGTCATATTACGTAGATAATTATGTATTGTAGTTTAAAGGTATCTAATGTGATGGTATCTTATCGAATACTTCTATATAGACAGTTTTTTTTTTTTCTATATGTTTCCTTCTAATGCTTTGGTTACTCTGCTACAATCAGAACTGTTGTTGCCGATATTGATATCTCTCTTGAAAGTGCAACATATAGTTATTCGTAAGAAAATATATTGCAGTAAATATAACTCAATATTTAGGATGTTTGTCCTTGTGCTTTATTTATTATAAGTACAAAATATAAAAATACTGAAAATTATTTTCACACAAACTTAAAAGGATATTCTTTAGTTTCGCAAGACAAAAGTTGAATTCGGGGATAAACACATACTTAGAAGCATATTGACCAGTATCATAAGTTCTGCATGTATGACGTTGTCAAAACTTCTATATATCGTATGCGTGCTATTACATAAGCTATTCAGCGGATCTAAGTTTTCAGTAGCAAGACATACATATTTTTCTTCAAAATTAATGTATATGCAATAGAAAATCAATTTTAACTTAGTCTATTATAAATATATATATATATATATATATATATATATATATATATATATATATATATATATATATATATATANTTTTTACCATAAAACTTAGCAACTAATATTTTATTTAGTTGATCAATATATTCGTTTTTTCTAGCTAAGATAGCTCTTTAATTTCTACCATGTAATTTGCACAAATTGTATTTTAATCGAATGATGAAAATATATATTTTCCTTATTAAATGCACTACTATTACCATTGGGGTTGATAACCAAGTGTTCTGAACCAAATCATCTTTTACTGGATGCTCTTATTCGTTTCTGACGCGAGGCAAGAAGTCACTGAATGTTGGATCTGTTCTTACTTTTACACTTCTTGTCATTTGAATATTTTTCATTTGAGGTCATAAGTATAATTTTGGCAAGCTAGCTTTTATAGTTTCTACTTTGGTCAATTTTGGAACTACTAATCGTACTTGACAGAAATCACTTCCCAAACTATTACTTTTCCAGCAAACGGTTCATCGATATCCAACATATCTCTAAAACTCTAGGCGATTGTTTCGATCGTTTGACGCTTAGCCAAAAGCGATTCATGCCATATTATCACTTTTGCTTTCCTTATAAATTTAGCACTATTGCTCTGATTTGATATATTTATGATGGTTATTTCAGTTATTTGAAGAAGTAAATCAAATCTAAAGTGGGTTGTACGACCTCATAATAAAATCGTTGTTGGTACACCACTTGTTCTTATTGCTAACAATATCATGCCCCTTGATCGGATATTTGCAAGTAATGCATGACATAGAAATATTTTTTCGATTTCGCCGGAGGCTTATACAAAGGATAATCCCGCTATACCAAAGTCAATTTTTTATAATATAGTCTTGAAAGCTTATTCTTGTTCAGGATTTAGTTTTGATTGTGCTTTCTCAAACACTTGTTTGGCCTTCTTAATATTATACTAATCTTTTTTACTTTGTAATCTATTTTTTTAAATCTCTAACACTCTTTTTATGGAATAAATTTATGTACCCTAAGATATTTTTTAATTAAAAAATAATTTTACTCATATGATGAATTTAAAAAATAATTTAATTGGATTCTCTTGCTAAATAATTAATGGAAAGATTTGATTATTTGGTTTTAACATAAAATATAATTTATTTTCTGTTGATTTAGATTCTTAATATTAGTTCATCTCTTTTTTTGAATATTTAACCGTGATTATAATTTTACCCACCACAAATTTTATTTTTAAAGAGTAAAAAGATCGATAACATTCCATTATGTTTGTAAAATTATTAATGGTATTGGCTCCTATCAACCTTTTTCTTTCTTTTCTCACACATTTATATTCTTAAAAAATTTCTTAGTTGTTCTTTAATAATTGAGTATAGTTTTCTATATTACACGAAAAATTAATAATAAAAAAAATTATTTGAGTAGGAAAGCAGTTCAAATATAATATAGTAATATATTATCGTTGGAATGTTTTCTCAATTTCAACACTTTATGCAGTCCGTTTAGTATTAAGATTTTTTTTTTTGGTATTGAATATTATAGAGTGGTAATGTATTACCAATATGGAGGATTCTTATGAAATTGAAAGAGTTCAATAGACAAGATGGTGTTAATTTTAAAATCATATATATTAAAAAAATTTAACAGAGAAGTTATTGTAGTCCAAAAAATAAGTTATTACAGCTATGTCATTTCCTTATGAGTTCTTCTGTTTAATATTTTGGAGCTATTTTGATTTACTAATATTATATTCGTGCTTTTATAATCATATATGGGCTCTCCCTTTTTTAAATATTTGAACAATATAATATATTTTTTTAATTAAATTAGTAATAGGAATTTTGTAAGAAATATATCCTAAAAGTAATAGGATTACAAGGATAATGTTTAGAATTCCGATTATGTCATTTAATATGAGTTATTATGCTTAATATTAAAAGGTTATTTTTGTAATCCAATATTTTATTTATGCTTCTATAATAATATAGATAAGGTAATTCACTAAAATTTTAATAAATACTCATATTAACTATTAGGCGCGGCCCAACGAATTTTGTAGTCTAAAATTAAACTTTACGAGGAGCGTTGACTTTTTTTTTTTAAAAAGATGTTATTTTTTATATAAAGTCTATTTTTAGCTTTTTTTTAAGATGTAAATTTATTAATAATTTTCTTATAATCAATTTCCCCTAATAGGTCTTTTCAATTGACAATATAGCTAATCCATTTAACCTCTCTTGAAAAATTATTGATCTTAGGTAAAATTTTATCAACTTTAATTTTAAAAAGCTTTCTGCTAAAGCAACGGTAATAAGAGCCTTTAACATTATTCTATAAGTAATGTAGGTATTTGAAAAAGAATCAAATCATTTTATTTGATTAGTATATCAATCAAACTGATATCTGCTAATTATATAATTTTTCTTAACACTTTTAATTCAAAAAAAAAATCTAAGCCTTCAATATCAAATTGATTATTATGCTTTAAGGATCATTCAAATTTAGTTAGGTAATATTTTTCAAATTAAATAAATAATCTCATTTTTTACCGCTAAACAAAAAATCAAAATATTTTCTTGTGTTTCAAATTATTCAAATCAATTTTAAAGTGAAAAAATAACCTTATCTACTATATATAAAAAGTAACCAACCCTAAAAAAAATTTCGAGACATTTTGAAACTTCATTATCTACATTATAATCAAATTGTTTCTTCCAATAATCAAATTATTTCTTCTTATATATCACATATTTCTTACGAAATTCGGATTTGATATTTATCTCAAATGTAATTTCCTTGACAAAATCGCAAATTCTTTTTCTCTATATTAATTTTATTTTAAAATCAAATATTTTCACTTCTCATAACTTTTTCTTAACTTATATATAATCTATCTTTTTCTTAACTTATATATAATCTATTATATGTAACAAAAAATAATGCCTAACATAACAAAAAATAAAGCCCACACTAGAACAGTTGCTTTAGAGAAGAACCGTCCCTCTTAACTATTAACGCAAAAATAAATATTTCCTCCGCTTAAAATGAAGGTAGTTTAACTCGACACAAAATTTAAGAAAACAAAAACTTTTAAAATTTGTGATCTTAAAAGCTTAAGGGGAGAAACTTTGTGGGGCAATAGTTTAAAAAAAAAAGAACTTTTAAAATTTGTGATCTTAAAAGCTTAAGGGGTGAAACTTTGTAGGGCCATAACTTTTGTGTGATTATAAAAGTTTCTCGTCGATTTAATTTTTTAATAGTCGAATTATAGAATTTAATTCTAATTCCGCCTCCACCTTCATTTAAAGATCAAAATGAGCGACCATAAATAAATAGAATTCAAAAATAATTTTGTTCTCATTAAACCGCGGAAACGTGCAAATAACCATTCTTAGCAATAAATCAACAAATTACAGGAACCTGAATTTTCATTTATCTTTTAAACACTACTACTACTCAGATCTGACATTAGATGATCTAATTTGCTCTGCAGGATCTGGAGGTTTCGGAGGTCTGGCATCCGGAGCGTGTGGTGGAAACGCTTCCGGTTGTCCAGGCGGCGAAGTCGGCGGCCGTGGTGCTTCATGGCTAGGCGGTGAGGTGTTCGGCGGTTCAGAAAATTCTGGACTGTCAATTCGTGGTGCAGTTGGCGACGGTGATGGCGTTGGAGGGTCTTCACCTGCAAGGACAGGTTAATATAATGTTATTATACTGGTTAATATATTTTAGAATCAGAATCATGATTTTAATACTATGAGTTCTAGGATAGACATAGTGTTAATGTATTGGTTAACATATGAACTCATATTTAGAATTAAAATCAGGATTTGAATACTATGAGTTCTAAACTCTACGATCGTTAGGATCACAACATCAGGTGTTGTAACTGAATTTTGAATTTAATTTTTATACATATTTGGTAAAATTCTTAACAAAAAAGTTACTGCGCGTACTCTGTATACAGTATATATGTGAAAAACATTCACTATAATAAAATAGGCTATAAAAATCCAAACTAACAAACCGTTAATTAAAGTTTAAATCCTGAATCAACGTCTAATTATCACCTGGTCTTATGGGTGGAATAGCATCAAAATCAGGTACAAAAGGTGAATCCTCCACCGCCAGCGGTGCGTCGGTGGGTGTGGTGATCGGTGGCGTTGCGGTAGTAGGAAAATCAGATGGAAGTTTGTCATGTTGGCCTGGCATATTTTGAGTCTTTGGCTCTGCCTCCTGGCTGCTCATTTTTCTAAGCCAAAGTAGTGAAGTATTCGAAGTTAGAACAAGGGATGAAGATTTTGTGTTGGCTATAGGAATGATTCTTTTCATTAACGAGTATTTTGCCCAAATTGTTGAAACTCTCAGCATTTTAATAAATTCTAAGATGTTTGAGGAGATTGATTTTTGTAGATATATAAGAAAGTGTATTGGATAGTCAAGTGAGAATTGCGTAGAGACACCTTGTATATCTGAGTGTTATTCAGGAGACACGTGGATGTCATGCAACTCTGACTTCTGTCCTTCCCAATTTGTTGAATGTTCTTTTTCAATTTTTACATACAAGGGGTGTAGTCACCACAACAACAACAATAACTCAATAAAATCTCATCAGTAGAGTCTGAAGAGGATACAGTATGCGCAGATCTTACCCCTACCCAGAAAAAGTTATACTCACTATAAGTGATTTTTTTAAGATTATTATGGTGTAAGGGAAATGGACCCAAACGATCCTTATTGTTTAATAAATGATTTACTTATAGCCTTCGTTCATCTATCAGTCCAAAAATACATATTCCGTACATTTATTAGTCCAAAAGTACATACTATGTTAATTTTATTAATTAAAATACCCCTACGTTTAATGGCAGATCAGCTGGACCTTCAAATTAATGAGTTGGCGTCTTTTTATTGGGTCACGTGACACTCTAGTTCAAAAACAAATCTGAGTAAAATTAAAAAAGCTAACACCAATTGTTTCAACATTTTCATTATCTGATGGGCTCAAATTCAGCTGAATTGGATAAAACCCAAATCTGAAAATCAATTCGAGAAAGCAAAATCAGAGAATTCAATTCTTTATTTTGTTTATTTTACTTTTATGTTGATATATATAAATAAACAATTGCATGAGGAATGGGTCAAAACAAGGATGTGAGATTTCATCGTTAAAGAACTAAATAAACATTTTGGTCATTGTTTACAGGAGATTTGGGCTGTTGTTAAAGAAAAATCCGAGGAATCTTCCAATGGGTTAACCGATTGGACTTGTAGAGAGAGAAAAGATTTTAAAGTGAGAAAGACACAATGTTTCAGAAATGGCGGAAGAACGACATTCGATTGATTTTTTTAGACACAAATCGCACATCAATTTTAGTCCATATGTCTACTTGTATAACTCAAAGCTCTTCAAATATCAAATTAAATTTATAATTTCAGTGCTTTATGCCCTCATCTTTTGTACTACAATCTGTTCGCGAGGATCTTGAAAGTGGCGAAGAAAAGATACCAGTGAGAAAAAGGGGCAGACCATAGAAGTCATGAAAGGATGAAACAGAGGAGAAAGAAGAAGCCGGAAAGGTTTTTTTAACTCGGATTGTAAAAAAAGTAGGGCAGGTTCGATTTATGGGACGGGTACTAAACACATATGACTTTGACCCAAAATGTCATGTGACCCAATAAAAATATGACACCTCATTAAATAGAAGGTCCACAGGTTCTGCCGTTAGTCGCGGGGATAATTTTGTTAATAAAATTAACGTCGTGTGCTTTTTTGGATGAATAAGTGAACGAAGGATAACCGTAAATTATTTAGTAAATGATAGGGATAGTTTTGACCCTTTCTGGTAAAATTATTTACATTATTGGTATGTACTATACTTAAATCCTTAAGTAAAAGGTTCGAGTTCGAGCGTGAAGCATAAAGAATTTCTTGTTAAATCAGTTTACTATCTTAGTAAGTTCTTTTTGTAAAAATTTAAAATAATCAGATCAATAAATTATATATATTGTATATCTCAAGTATAAAAGGAAAAGATATTCTGTTTTTTCACAAGCCTGAATTCCTTGTCATCACCCGCTGTCCCCTCTCTCCCCGTCTCTAGTGGCAAATGAAGTGCGTTCACAAAAAACAAGTAAAATCGAAATTTATACTTTTGATGTGAAGTTTAAATATATAAATAAATATTATGTAAATCAATTCTATTAAAAATAGAACGAATTATCAACCTTAGTTTAAAGGCTTAAACTCATCAAATTTGAATTTAATTCAATTATATCTCGATCGGTCTACCATCGCCCCTAATTCAAAAATTAAGTTTAAATACGAAAAATCAGCTTTAAAAGTGTCCATTATCTAAAGACGCAACGCAACAGAGTCTTCTAAACCTTAGGTATAAGTTAAAACTAAACTACAGTAATTAATTTTTTTGCTGTTTCAGCATGAGCTCTCCCGTTCATTAATTGTAACGCATTTTCGAATGATTTCTTATTAACACAAAAAAATACAAAAAAGAAAAAAGAAAGATAATGAAGAACCTATACAAAAATCTAAAGTATCTTGTTTTGAAGTTGAAGTGTAGAAATTCCTAGTGAAACAAACACTATACTTGCCAAAAGAACATAAAAACGTCTTCATAATCAGCCTTCACTAACATCAAAATCTTTCACTTGCCCTAAAAACAACAGGCCCAAAAGTGATAATGGGCGGCGGAATATCCGTCGGTTGCGACGGCCCAGGTTCCGGCAGCTTTGGAGGTATAACATCCGGTCCACCCGGTGGAAAAATCTCCGGCGGCCCCGGAGGTATAACATCCGGCCCACCAGGCGGAACAATCTCCGGAATAGCCGGAGGTATAACATCTGGACCACCAGGCGGAGAAATCTCCGGCGGTGGCCCAGGCATATCTGGTCCTGGTGGATGCGGTAACGGATTTGGTGGGCCTGGAAAACCAGGGCCTGGGCTCGGAGGCGACAACGGTGGCTTTTCCGGTGGGATTGGATCAAATTCTGGAACATTAGGCGTTTGCTGTATAGCTCTCATCTGAGCTGAAACTGATGTGAGATTTGGGCCGTTTATTTTGAAGGTTTTAACCATTAATGGAGCTGTAAAGGTTGAGTGGTTTAATGGAATTGTCTTCTTGAGAAGGCACTGTGAAATGGCCAATACATTAGACATTTGTTCTCGTTCGTTCCTAATATTGTTGTAATTTTCGTAATTGCAAAAAACTTTTTCCGATAAAGATTAATGTTTAGTTTATCGTTTGTCTAACTTATACTCATCTTGTCCAAAATAAAAAAGAGAGAAAAGATCGACTAGAAAATGAAAAAAAAAAGATTATTTTTGCATGAGGGATTATGGACGCGACACTTGTGCATGGACAAGACACTTGAAGACATGTAGCAACCACGTTGGAGCGCCATCAAACTTCGGATATAGTTTAGCTCCATATAAAATTTAATAAATAAAAAAATATTTTGACATTGGTCAAATTAAAAGCTTAAAGGGCAAATTTCTTTATATGAATACGAGTAAGAGTTTAAATGTGGGGTGTTGATAAATGGTCAAAGATGTATTTTACGGTGCACTTGTGTCTCATAACTTGTGTGATTACGGTAGGTTACGTGAGTTTTTATAATGAAATTATGCTCATTATGTGCATTCTTATGTGTAGGAGCAAGTTGGACGAAATGTGAGCAAAAGAAGTTGATTCGGGACCAAAAGACAAAAGAAGGACTTTGCTCGTTCACTCTCGCGTGCACATGAGAGATTAAACGAGCTATTGAGGAAAAGTTTGAAAAAAAAAAACAACGAAGTATAGCATAAAGGCATGGAAGTGCACGAGAGACCTAAAAAATAGAGAGAGAAGAACTTTGCTCGTTCACTCTCACGTGCGCACGAGAGAGTGAACGAGCTAACCTAAAGAGGTTGTTTCAAAGTGGGCTTGTATTATTTCACCCCATGCTAACCCTATCCGATATAAGTAGTCTTTAAACTCACTTCTGTGAAGGGAGGACGTGACTTGTGGGGGGTAAATATGACTTATGAAGGAGGTACGTGAGTTGTGGAGGAACATGACTAGTGAAAGAGGGACATGACTTGTGAAGGAAAAACATGACTTTTGAAGGGGAGAAGACATTGGGAACATTCTTGGAGGAGAAAATATCGAGTTTTCGTTCCTTCATCTTTTCTTTGTAATTTGTTTATGCAAAATACTTGAAATTTTTTTGCTATGAACATGAGTGACTAAGCACTCTAGTTTCTAGGGTTGTGGTTGACATGATTATTAACGTTTATTAATTGCATCTTTATTAATTCAGATTATCATCTTGTGGTTGTTTCTTTAATTCTAGTTTAACTTGTGAATTAATGTAGATTCGCCCTACTATCTATGCTATGCTTGGGAAAACCATGTTTATATTAGAGTAGAATTAAAGAGAGCTTGTTTCTTAACCCGTGGCTCGGGGAAAGATTTCACGGTTAGGATAGGAATATACCTAACAGTCTTGCTCAATTGAATACAATATTATATTCGTTCATGATAGACTCAATACCATAGGAGTATAGGATTGATATATTGTGTACAGGCGAGTAGTATTGTGGGAACATGCTATTTATATAAACGATCCGGTTAATTAGCAACCATAGATAACCTGGATTAATGAGTGTGATTAGTGAACTTAATAGAATTGATAAACCAACCACAACCCTGGAATCTTCATCCCCTCTGAATTAAAACCTCAACATATACATTTGCATTCTTGTTAAATTAGTTGTTACTTGTTTAATTTTTGCAGCAGTAGATTAATAGAAAAATATCACTCTTGATTACCTTGGACAATTAATTGAATTTAGTTTGCTTAATTAGCGATTGATCTAAGTCTTTGTGGGTTCGACGTCCGACTTTCGAGTCACTTTGACGGTCATGTATACTTACGTGTACTTGGAGTACCAACAAGTTTTTGGCGCCATTGTCGGGACGTAGTTATTAATTGTTTATCTAAGTTTAGCTTTTAGTTGATTTTTGTTCAAGTTTTTAATTTTCTTATTTAGTTAGTATTTTCTTTTCTTATTTTGACATAACATCTTGAAATGAAAATTGTTTGAATGATGGTTATTCTTATTTTGATGATCCTTGTCCATATTGTGGTGGACCCCACTGGTGGAAAAATTGTCAAAATATTCCCGAGAGCGAGTTCGGTGCACCATCTCAATCTTATGATTGGAATATTTATAATATGTGTGGTGGTCAAGGTATTCATTGGGATGACTGTCCTAATTCTTTTATTCTTCTTTGAGCCCTTATTATGATGTTTTCTAATAATTTTTGTGAGTTTGATAGGAACAAAATGGAGAATGTGGAATATGATGCGCAGACTATGGACCTGTTGAGGTAAATAATGGAGAAAACTCATGAACTTCGAAAAGAGATGGAAAATCTCAAAGCCACAATGAAGAGAATGAAGGCCAAAGTAGAGGAATGAGTTAAAACATTCGATGATCAACAAGCTGCAGACTTAGTTGATAGTCAGGAAGAGCCTAAAATTGGTCAAAAGAGTGAGTTCCAGCCAGAGGCAGCTTTCAAAGAAGAGGATATTTTGAGCCAAACTTGGCTAATGCAACAAGATGAAAGATTAGAAATATATGAGGCTCAACGTGAGAAACTTACGGATGGGATAAAAGACTTAATAGAAGAAAGAGCTTAAATGGGACAAGAGATCGAAAAATTTGGCACTGCTATTCACGACTAGGAATCTCAATTGAATGCAAAGGTTGTTGTGTCTAACGCCCAACAAAATAGTTCTTTTGTGTGAAACTTAAAATGAGCTTATACGCCAAATTGAGGAGCTAAAAGTGGGGAGTCAATCATTCGACCATACTTTTATTGATGATGTCCATGTTGAGGAAATCACTCTAGAGTCATATGAGGAAGTAGATAATGCTATATTTGATAACCCTAGTGTGTGTACAAATGAGGATGTAAATAGTGAAGCAGATCTAGAGTTGGAGCGTATTGGTCCTCGCTCCATATATTTTTCAATATTGTGTTTGGATGATGACATGAAAATCGAGTCATATGAGCCTTTGGATGAGTCATTGGAAGAGGAACATGCTGATTACATTCTTGGATTTGTCGTGCCAAAGAGAAAAAAATTACATTTCTCATATAAAGGCCGAGAAGTATAGAGTGAAAAATTTATTACTTGTCCTGTTTATTTTTGTATCACCACCAAAGGAACATAGCCACAGACTGGATGCCCAGTTAGGGGTACAATTCATGAGTTCGAGATGGAGATAAAAAGTGGTTCGTGTCGTGCCGCGACGTTAAATCAAGCGCTTGTTGGAAGGCAACCCAACTTTACTTCTTTCTTTTATTTTTAATTTTCTTTTTATTGTATTATTTTTGTAGTGTGATTTTATTTTGTAGGATTTTGAGCATAGGAAGCAAAGCCAGAGGAAGTGTGCAAAAGCGAGCTAGATGGTGAGAGCTAAGTGTGGGTGCCCACACAAAGGACCATGCCTGGGGAAAGTCTGAGTACCCCTTGAGCCGCTATTGCTTCGGCCTTTGGCCTTTCGGGGAGTCTCTTGTCCACCCTCGTTTGTGTTTTTCTTTTTATGCTTCATTGGGGACACTACACTCTTTTAAGTGTGGGGGAGAATTTCTCTAGATAATTAGTAGTAGTGTGTTATAAAAATGTTAACTTCTTAGAAAAAAATGAAAAAAAGAGTAGAAAAATTGGACTTTTCTCAACGATGGATCTCATTCGACAGGTTTCTTGAGAGATTTAAGTTGAAAGAAAAAAAGACAAAAATATTTTCTTTTGTTAGGCAGTGTAATAATTCCCCCTTGGTTTTTCTTTGTGCCACGGTTCTTTTCCAAGGGTTTTGTTTGAACCGGGTGTAGTTAGTTTTATTTTTTAGGAGTAGGAGCCATTGTGCTGTGATTGGAATTGAAGCAATATATCTTGACTTTGTTATGCCTTGAGAATAGTGAGTACTTTTGTTGTGACGCTTAGGCTGAGTTTTGATCTTGTATAAGTATCTTAAATTGTATGATCTAAACTTTGCTTAACTGCTTCGACTAGAGTGTCTTGTTGATTCCAATCTTGAGTGAGTTATGTGCCATGTGTGTGTCATTCTGTGCATTGCATTTGATGTCTAGAACTTGCCCCGTGTGTTTGCAAAGCGAAATAGTAGTTTTGTTCAGTCTTGAAAGTGATATAGGCGTTTCTTTGTTGAGCCAGGTATATATATATGTATATATATATATATATATATATATATATATATATATATATATATATATATATATATATATATATATATATATACCCGCCTAATTATTATGTATCGTAGTTAACCCTTTGAGCATGTAATCATGTTTCTTTGGCAACCACATTACAAGCCTTGCCCATTTGTTTGAATTAATCATCTATTGAACCTTTTCACCTCTCATGAGCACTTGAATTGTAATGAACTTTGTAAAAGTTAAAGTGTGGGGTGATGGTTTGGATTTTGAGTGGAACCAATAAAATAAGGAGAAAGGTGCACTATTTTGAAAAAGTAAGAGCCATTTGAATTGAAAAAAAGAAAAAAAAAAGTAGTTGTATTGTGTGAAAAATATTCCTTGATAGTGGTGACTCTTGATGGAATTGTGCTTAAAGAAGTATGGAGTTAATATACATTGATGTGAATGTGGAGTTATGATTTGGCATAAGTGTGGGGTTTTAAATGTTAAAGTGTATGTATTAAAGTGCTTAGGGAAGTGTAGTCACTCATATATTTAAATGTATCCTACCCGTCCCGCAGCCTACACTACAACCAAATAAAGTCCTAATTGATCCTTAACTGAATGAGCTCGATTAGTAGAGTTGTACACTACGAGCAAGCCTATGGTTCATCTTTTGTGGCATATGAATGTTGTTTCTGAGAGTGAGTGAATTTTTTCTATATTGAGTTCCTAATTATTCTTGAATTTTATGTGTGTGTGAAACTACTCTCTTTTGTTGTGTGAGGGCACTTGATTCATGAAGGAAAGGTAATGTCGTTGACCTCTATGTTAGAGTAAGTGGGCGGGTTGTGAAAAATGCGTGGTGCTTGTGAGTCAAATCTTGAGGTGAGGATGCTACACTATTGTGCTTAGTCTAGTTTAAATATTCTTGATTTGATGAGTTATGAGAGTTGTTTAAAAAGGTCGTGTTGTTGTAAAGTGTAGAAAGTTGCTCGAGGACGAGCAAGATTCTAAGTGCGGGGTTATGATAAATGGCCAAAAATGCATATTTTTCGGGATACTTTCATCTCATAACTTGTGTGGTTACGGTAAGTTACATGAGTTTTTATAGTGAATTATGCTCATTACGTGCATTCTTATGTGTAGGAGCAAATTAGACGAAATGTGAGCAAAAGAAGTTGATTCGGGACCAAAAGACAAAAGAAGGACTTTGCTCGTTCGCTCTCGCGTGCACACGAGAGAGTGAACGAGCTATTAAGGAAAAGCTTGAAAAAAAAACAGCGAAGTATAGCAAAAAGGCATGGAAGTGCATGAGAGACCTAGAAGAAAAAGAAAAAGAGAAGAACTTTGCTCGTTCACTCTCGCGTGCGCACGAGAGAGTGAACGACCTAACATGCTAACCCTATCCCATATAAATAGTTCTTTAAACTCACTTTTATGAAGGGAGGACGTGACTTGTGGGGTGGGGGGGGGGGGGGAACATGACTTGTGAAGGAGGACGTGACTTGTGGAGGAACGTGACTTGTGAAAGAGGGAAGTGACTTGTGAAGGTAAAACGTGACTTTTGAAGGGGAGAAGACGTTGGGAACATTCTTGGAGGAGAAAATTATCGAGTTCTTCATTCCTTCATCTTTATTTTGTAATTTGTTTATGTAAAATACTTGGAAAATTATTGCTAAGAACATGAGTGGCTAAGCACTCTAGTTTCTAGGGTTGTGGTTGACATGATTATTAACGTTTATTAATTACATCTCTGTTAATTTGGATTATCATCTTGTGGTTGTTTCTTAATTCTAGTTTAACTTGTGAATTGTTGTAGCTATGCTTGGGAAAGCCATGTTTAGATTAGAGTAGAATCAAAGAGAGCTTGTTTCTGAACCCGTGGCTCGGGAAAAGATTTCGCGGTTAGGATAGGAATATACCTAACAACCTTGCTCAATTGAATATCGTATTATATTCGTCATGATAGACTCAATACCAATACAGGATTGATATATTGTGGACAGGCGAGTAGTATTGTGGGAACATGCTATTCATATAAACGATCCGGTTAATTAGCAACCATAGATAATCTGGATTAACGAGTGTGATTAGTGAACTTAATAGAATTGATAAACCAATCACAACCCTGGAATCTTCATCTCCTCTGAATTAAAACCTCAGCATATACATTTGCATTCTTGTTAAATTAGTTGCTACTTGTTTAATCCGCAACAGTAGATTAATAGAAAAATATCACTCTTGATTACCTTGGACAATTAATTAATTTTAGTTTGCTTAATTAGCGATTGATCTAAGTCTGTGGGTTCGACATCTGACTTTTGAATCACTTTATTAATTGACGCCACATATATTTGCGTGCGCGTTTGGTCGTAATAATTTTTAAATTCATCATATTATTTTTATATGTCTATAAAATTATATTATTAAAAAAAAAGTAAGCTTAAAATACGCTCTTGGAACTGTCACCAGCCACATAGGCAAGACGGACCTTTAGTAAAGTCTTAAAAATCACTTACAAGCCCGCATTGTTATAATAGAGTGAAGGGGTCCTTTGAGCAACAGTAAAATTATCTATTTATAATTTATCCGTTACGGGGTTCAAATCGTGAAAGCAACCATTAATGCTTGCATCACGTAGACTATCTACATCACACTCCCTGGGAGTGCGGCCCTTCATCAGGCCCTGCGTGAACGCAAATACCTTGTGCACCAGATCGCCCTTTTATTGTGATAATAGATTGATACTGCTCACAAGTTACATAAACTCGCTTAAAAGCTCGCATTATGATAATACAGATACTGCTTATGTAAAATCTTGCGTATGTCACGGCCGAAAACACATTCAAATCATACATACTCAATGAGCTAAGCAGAAGCAATGTAGAGTTGTAACAGAAATCCCTACACTCCCCTCTTCTCCTCTATGCTATTCCATCTTCTTCATCTTCTAAACTCTGTTTTCTCTTCTATTTCTGACCATCAATATTCATGGCTGAAAAAATGTGAAGAGGTTTAAGCTCAGTCCAGTGATGGTCTTTACTTTAATGTTGATAATAGTGGAGATTAATAGTCCAATGTGTTAATCTGAGTTAAATCACCTATTTATTCATTTTGCCAGCTCTATTTCCAGTTGATATAAACGTTGCTGTAGTTCTCACTGCCCAAATAAAGGCCAGAAATTTAAAGTAAGAATTGCCAAATCTTGTATTCCTTTATCCTTGAAGCAGTAAGTAATTCATCACAGCTATAAGAAAGGCTCAGATGTACCAAAACCAGTAGGTCTTCAAGGAAATGCAATATGACAGTATCAAATACATGGCTTTAAAACTTACATCAAGGGCATGGAGTTTCATATTAATCTCGTGAAAACATTAAAAAAGAACACATATTCCTTTGTCTAACGACGTCTAGGTTGGTGCTTTACCAGGCACTCGCTGTGCAATCCATCCTAAACCATCGTATAAACCGTCACCAGTCAAGGCACTGCAGGCTTGAATATGCCAATCATGGTTCTTGATGCTATGAAGGGAAAGCGCATCGGTTATCTCTGCCGGGGTCATGGCATCTTTAAGGTCCTGTTTGTTCGCAAAGACTAGTAGAACCGCACTTTGAAGATCCTCGTGTGGGAGCAACCTGAACAGCTCATCTTTCATAATGGAGATACGGGCTCTGTCAGTACTATCGATAACTGCAATGACAGCATGAGTTCCACGATAGTATGTTGCCCATGATGTTCTCAGTCTTTCTTGCCCACCAAGATCCCAGACCTGATAAAACAGCAGAAAATAGAAAGAAAGGAGTAAGATAAACAGTATGCCACAATAAACAGACCAGATATAAAGAAGGCAAAACATGGAAGTTAACCTGCAGTCTTTTGTCAATACACTTGGTCAATGGATAGAACACAAGGAAAAAGTGGGAGGGTAACACTAACTTTTAATATAACGAGTAAACATCACTGCAGAAATAAGCAGATAATGTCGAGGATGGTTTCAATCGTTCATGTGCGAGTTGACAGGGGAAAAAACGAAGGGGAAGAACTCGGATGGTATCACAAATTATATTTCTCTTCTAACAAGTGTGTTTTCACAACATTAGCTAGATGCTTCAATTTTTTTTTTTGATGTAGTCTAGATGCTTCAATTTGTTAGTAAAAGTCCCTGGCTTCAAGAGGAAGAAATTGTTCGCTTACAAAACTAACCACAGAACAATTATTTCTCAACAGTGTCCATTGATTGCCATGATACTATCGATCATAAGAGTTCCTAGCCAAGTCCACACAAAAGGAAAATACTCCTTATATTGTCTGGTTGGAGTATAGCGCACAATTGGATCAGACGAGAGCAAGACTTCAGAAATACTCAACGTAACAAACAGATGTGCACTAGATATAAACCTACCTCAAGCATCAGCTAGAAGCAAAAGCGTGTAATGCATCCTAAAATCAATCAGAGACTTCTAGCTTCAAGTAAACAAATATCTTATTTTATTCTGGTTATTAAGAGGTTCAACAGAAGTATTCTAGCATTACTAGTTCTGAGCAAAAAAACAGTTTATTCAATGGTGGGGATGCAACACGGTATATCATGTTGAAATACAATGGTACTGGTCCAATGTGATACCTATTTAGTGACCTTCTCAAGTTAATACCTCATAAGGTTGAAGCATACACATGTAACTAGAACATCTTCGCAACTCCTCCTTTAATTATAAATTGTCAAGTCACACAAGATATTCAATTAAGAAAAAAAAGTAATTTGGTCATAAAATAAGTTTAGCAAGTTTGGGGCTGTAGAGGGTTTTATTTTCACAGTTAAAAGTCAACAGAATTATTTCATAGAGTTACAAATTCCAGTACTTCATGCCCAAAAGCTACACTAACCTAGTCTTAGAAAGAGAACTATTCTTCTTTATTAGGTGGCTTTCATGACAATAAGTTCCTTCAATTGTTTAAGCAAATGAGTGATTCCACGTTTAGAGGTAATGGATCAACAAAATTAACCCTTTTGATTAAAAGATACAAGAGCGACAACAAATACTACTGAATGAACTTCCACAAAGAGTTGGGGTAAAGAAATAAAGCACTGTGCACAAAGCTGGAAAAAAAGGGAGCTATAATTAGTACCACAATAACCCACTGCAATTGAAAATCTTATAAAACCACACTGTCGAGGTGTCAATTGGTTTAAGGAGAACATATTGCGAGGAAAAAGAACACCTAAGATGATTATGCAAGTTGTCATCATGAATATAAAATTGCACCTTATAAGCCTACTCCGTCTGTTTATTTCATATTCTGTAGCGGACAGCAAAATGATTGAATAGCAAGACATGGGACTAGAAGGGCCACTCATCACAGAAGATTCAATTACTCAATCTAAAAGTTTTCATACAGACAGTTCCTTAAACTCATCCGATCACTGATATAACTGAAGCCAAAGGATGATGATAGCATTCTACTCTATGCAGATTGATGGCAGTCCCTTTTGGATGTTAACTGTTGCTCCATTACACGATTACGTACAGGTTATAATATATCGTGTGGAGCATGTTTGGAACTGAACGGGAGATGCCACAATCGTCACACAGATGCCTTTAGACTGGAAGTTGAGGAGGAGAAGGTAGAAGGAGAGCATGAGAAGTTACAGATGAAGAGAAATAGAGGAGTATTTATGGTGTGTTTGGTATGACCAAAATCATCTTTCAGAAATATGTTTTCCATGAGGAAGTCATTTTTGGTAGTGCTGGACCATCACGAGGAGGAAATAACTTCCCTCACTTATGCGGAAGTCATTCTCCTTACAACTATCTTAACTTTTAACTTCATATGAATTGCTCAAAGTAGCACGTATCTACTATTTTTAATCTTTACCACTCAAAATTTCATCAAAACACTCTGATTTGCTAATATTATTATTAGCATTGCCTTTGTGCTGATGATTATATATTTGCCAAAACTTATTTCCCACTCGCCAATCAAAACTAGAACAACATTTTTCCATGGAAAACATTTTCCATGGAGAATTACTTCCGGCATATCAAACACTTTAAAAGAGTTGAAAACACTTATGTACATATAGGTGGAACTTTTCTATTTTTGTACCTTTTGGAGCACTAACAGTGTCCCAATTAGCATAGATGATCGGACTCTCTTCGTAATCACGTATTTCTTGTGGTGTTTCTAATTATCTTATACATATCATATTTGGCTTTCTCCCCCATCACATCAATGAACCCTTTTCAGTTTCGACCGGATAATTTACTTCTATCCTCACCCTTCTTCTACTCCTGCTTGTTCTCCCTCCTCCACCTAGATTCTAATAAATTTTAACCCACAATTTTCTCCATCATTTCATCCAACAGTTAGACTGTAACATGCAATACTTTTCCTCATGATTTCAGCCAAAATTTGTGTCAAATTTCTGATCTCCAAGTACCAAATTTTGAGTTGGTTAATCCCTATGTTACCTACATCTTTCCTCTCCTCCACCACTTAATCAGATTAAGTGATATCTCAATTTATAGGGAAGATAAAAGGAAGAGAAGGTGCCTCTTGACTTTCATTCTCTTATACAACAC
>NW_017674684.1:56206-56336 GCF_001879085.1 Nicotiana attenuata | reverse complement strand
ATATATATATATATATATATATATATATATATATATATATATGTATATGGGATATGGGAAAGGTTATGGCGTTATATACACACCACCACTTGATCAGCTGGTATACGTTGATGATTTTGCCCACAGTGGC
>NW_017674684.1:25678-56181 GCF_001879085.1 Nicotiana attenuata | reverse complement strand
CAATTATTTTGAGAATCCTTCTTGTTCTCATTAACCACAAATGGATGACGATAAATTTTCGTATTGCCATGTCCATATCCATTGATACATTCATAGTAATAATTTTGTCTTCTTTCAGACTTATCACATACTGCTATCACATTCTTCTAAGGGAATGAGAATGGAGCAAATTCAATGGGACGGGTTTTCAATTCTTTGCCCACAATCATACATGAATTTGATCATGGCGAGGCATAGAAATTTTACCACTTCATGTGGTTATAATTTCTTACAAACTCCATTAGAGTTATAATCAAACTTTGTTGTCTTTGCTTGTATATAAAATCAAATTATAGAATTTCAAGAATTTAAAAGAGATAAATAAAGTAAAATACTTACCTTAAATCCAGAATTTAATCATGAAGGAAGTTCATGGAATAATTGACAATCATTATGCTCAATCCCAAAACTTCTACTCAATTGGTTAGAGTCTCGTGCTGATAACGTGTTATAAAACAATAAAAGCAGAAGAACAATATTGCAGAGAAAGAGAGAGAGGGAATTCTTATTGAATTTTGGGATGAATTACAATGGAATAGAACCCTCTATTTATAGGGAGATGGTGACTTAGCTACCCGTAGTAATAAACCCTAGAATCTCTCTAAATATGGACATTCACCATAAATAGAATTCTATTTATAACATAGTTGTTATTAGACAGATTTTCCTGCAAAGAATTTTTGAGTCTGTGAACATGATTTATACATTGAAAATAACCCTGAAAGGCTGAAACTAATCATATATTTCCTTTATAGAATGGGCTAGCAGCAGCTTATGTGTCTTCCAATTTCGAATCATTTAAGAAATCATCTTTTATGGTACTCTAAGGTGGCTGTGTTAAGCTTGATGATTAAAATTTTTTCTTTTTTGGTTTGATATTGTTCTGATACTTCAAATATACTTTGAGTGAGGATATGATTTTGTACAAGTCAGTATACAGAGAAAAACAATTGAAGTTTGTATTTTTGAGGAAGCTATCCTTTATTGTTGATTGTTTAAATGAACAAGTGGTTTTGGTACACATTGGTTTTTGATGGCCTTGTGCACTTGTGTGTGTGTGTGTGGGGGGGGGGGGGGGGGGGGGTTTTTTTTGTATAAGAGAATGAAAGTCAAGAGAGGCACCTTCTCTTCCTTTTATCTTCCCTATAATTGAAGATATCAACTTAATCTGATTAAGTGGTGGAGGAGAGGAAAGAATGTAAGGTAACATAGGGATTAACCAACTCAAAATTTGGTACTTGGAGATCAGAAATTTGACACAAATTTTGGCTGAAATCATGAGGAAAAGTATTGCATGTTACAGTCTAACTGTTGGATGAATGATGGAGAAAATTGTGGGGTTAAAATTTTATAGAATCTAGGTGGAGGAGGGAGAAACAAGCAGGAGTAGAAGAAGGGTGAGGATAGAAGTAAATTATCCGGTCGAAACTGAAAAGGGTTCATTGAGTGGATGGGGGAGAAAAGCCCAAATATGATATGTATAAGATAATTAGAAACACCACAAGAAATACGTGATTACGAAGAAGTCCGATCATCTATGCTAATTGGGACACTGTTAGTGCTCCAAAAGGTACAAAAATAGAAAATGTTCCACCTATATGTACATAAGTGTTTTCAACCTTTTAAAGTGTTTGATATGCCGGAAGTAATTCTCCATGGAAAATGTTTTCCATGGAAAAATGTTGTTCTAGTTTTGATTGGCGAGTGGGAAATAAGTTTTGGCAAATATATAATCATCAGCACAAAGGCAATGCTAAATAATAATATTAGCAAATCAAGGTGTTTGATGAAATTTTGAGTGGTAAAGATTAAAAATAGTAGATACGTGCTACTTTGAGCAATTCATATGAAGTTAAAGTTAAGATAGTTGTAAGGAGAATGACTTCCGCAAAAGTGAGGGAAGTTATTTCCTCCTCCTGTGATGTCCAGCACACCAAAAATGACTTCCTCATGGAAAACATATTTCTGAAAGATGATTTTGGTCATACCAAACACACCATAAATACTCCTCTATTTCTCTTCATATGTAACTTCTCATGCTCTCCTTCTACCTTCTCCTCCTCAACTTCCAGTCTAAAGGCATCTGTGTGACGATTGTGGCATCTCCCGTTCAGTTCCAAAACATGCTCCACAGATATATTATAACCTGTACGTAATCTGTGTAATGGAGCAACAGTTAACATCCAAAAGGGACTGCCATCAATCTGCATAGAGTAGAATGCTATCATCATCCTTTTGGCTTCAGTTATATCATGATCGGATGAGTTTAAGGAACTGTCCTGTAATGAAAACTTTTAGATTGAGTAATTGAATCTTCTGTGATGAGTGGCCCTTCTAGTCCCCATGTCTTGCTATTCAATCATTTTGCTGTCCGCTACAGAATATGAAATAAACAGACGGAGTAGGCTTATAAGGTGCAATTTTATATTCATGATGACAACTTGCATAATCATCTTAGGTGTTCTTTTCCTCGCAATATGTTCTCCTTAAACCAATTGACACCTCGACAGTGTGTTTTAATAAGATTTTTCATTTGCAGTGGTTATTGTGGTACTAATTATAGCTCCCTTTTTTTCCAGCTTTGTGCACAGTGCTTTATTTCTTTACCCCAACTCTTTGTGGAAGTTCATTCAGTAGTATTTGTTGTCCGCTCTTGTATCTTTTAATCAAAAGGGTTAATTTGTTGATCCATTACTCTAAACGTGGAATCACTCATTTGCTAAACAATTGAAGGAACTTATTGTCATGAAACCACCTAATAAAGAAGAATAGTTCTCTTTCTAAGACTAGGTTAAGTTGTAGCTTTTGGGCATGAAGTACTTGGAATTTGTAACTCTATGAAAATAATTCTGTTGACTTTAACTGTGAAAATAAAAACCCTCTACCAGCCCCCAAACTTGCTAAACTTATTTTATGACCAAATTACTTTTTTTTCTTAATTGAATATCTTTGGTGTGACTTGACAATTTAATATTAAAGGAGGAGTTGCGAAGATGTTCTAGTTACATGTGTATGCTTCAACCTATGTAGGTATTTAACTTGAGAAGGTCACTAAATAGGTATAACATTGAGACCAGTTACCATTGTATTTCAACATGATATACCGTGTTGCATCCCCACCATTGAATAAAACTGTTTTTTGCTCAGAACTAGTAATGCTAGAATACTTCTGTTGAACCTCTTAATAACCAGAAATAAAATAAGATATGTTTACTTGAAGCTAGAAGTCTCTGATTGATTTTAGGATGCATTACACGCTTTTGCTTCTAGCTGATGCTTGAGGTAGGTTTATATCTAGTGCACATTCTGTTTGTTACGTTGAGTATTTCTGAAGTCTTGCTCTCGTCTGATCCAATTGTGCGCTATACTCCAACCAGACAATATAAGGAGTATTTTCCTTTTGTGTGGACTTGGCTAGGAACTCTTATGATCGAATAGTATCATGGCAATCAATGGACACTGTTGAGAAATAATTTGTTCTGTGGTTAGTTTTGGTAAGCGAACAATTTCTTCCTCTTGAAGCAGGGACTTTTACTAACAAATTGAAGCATCTAGACTACATCAAAAAAAAAAATTGAAGCATCTAGCTAATGTTGTGAAAACACACTTGTTAGAAGAGAAATATAATTTTGTGATACCATCCGAGTTCTTCCCCTTCGTTTTTCCCCTGTCAACTCGCACATGAACGATTGAAACCATCCTCGACATTATCTGCTTATTTCTGCAGTGATGTTTACTCGTTTATTAAAAGTTAGTGTTACCCTCCCACTTTTTCCTTGTGTTTCTATCCATTGAAAAGTGTATTGAACAAAAGACTGCAGGTTAACTTCCATGTTTTGCCTTCTTTATATCTGGTCTTTTTATTGTGGCATACTGTTTATCTTACTCCTTTCTTTCTATTTTCTGCTGTTTTATCAGGTCTGGATCTTTGGTGGGCAAGAAGACTGAGAACATCATGGGCAACATACTATCGTGGAACTCATGCTGTCATTGCAGTTATCGATAGTACTGACAGAGCCCGTATCTCCATTATGAAAGATGAGCTGTTCAGGTTGCTCCCACACGAGGATCTTCAAAGTGCGGTTCTACTAGTCTTTGCGAAACAAACAGGACCTTTAAAGATGCATGACCCGGCAGAGAATAACCGATGCGCTTTCCCTTCATAGCATCAAGAAACCATGATTGGCATATTCAAGCCTGCAGTGCCTTGACTGGTGACGGTTTATACGATGGTTTAGGATGGATTGCACAGCGAGTGCCTGGTAAAGCACCAACCTAGACGTCGTTAGACAAAGGAATAGTGTTCTTTTTTAATGTTTTCACGAGATTAATATGAAACTCCATGCCCTTGATGTAAGTTTTAAAGCCATGTATTTTGATACTGTCATATTGCATTTCCTTTGAAGACCTACTGGTTTGGTACATCTGAGCCTTTCTTATAGCTTGATGAATTACTTACTGCTTCAAGGATAAAGGAATACAAGATTTGGCAATTCTTACTTTAAATTTCTGGCCTTATTTGGGCAGTGAGAACTACAGCAACGTTTTATATCAACTGGAAATAGAGCTGGCAAAATGAATTAAATAGGTGATTTAACTCAGATTAACACATTGGACTATTTAATCTCCACTATTTATCAACATTAAAGTAAAGCCATCACTGGACTGAGCTTTAAACCTCTTCACATTTTTTTCAGGCCATGAATATTGATGTCAGAAAATAGAAGAGAAAAAGAGTTTATTAGATGAAGAAGATGGAATAGCCATAGAGGAGAAAGAGGGGATTGGGGGTAGGATTTCTGTTACACTCTACATTGCTTCTGCTTAGCTCATTGAGTATGTATGATTTGAATGTGTTTTCGGCCGTGACAATACGCAAAGATTTTTACATAAGCAGTATCTGTATTATCATAATGCGAGCTTTTAAGCGAGTTTTATGTAACTTGTGAGCAGTATCAAATCTATTTATCACAATAAAGGGCCATCTGGTGCACAAGGTATTTGCGTTCACGCAGGGCCTGATGAAGGGCCGCACTCCCAGGAAGTGTGATGTAAGATAGTCTACGTGATGCAAGCATTAATGGGTGCTTTCACGATTTGAACCCCGTAACGGATAAATTATAAATAGATAATTTTACTGTTGCTCAAAGGACCCCTTCACTCTATTATAACAATGCGGGCTTGTAAGTGATTTTTAAGACTTTACTAAAGGTCGTCTTGCCTATGTGGCTGGTGACAGTTCCAAGAGCGTATTTTAAGCTTACTTTTTTTTTAATAATATAATTTTATAGACATATAAAAATAATATGATGAATTTAAAAATTATTACGACCAAACGCGCACGCGCAAATATATGTGGCGTCAATTAATAAAGTGATTCAAAAGTCAAGATGTCGAACCCACAGACTTAGATCAATCGCTAATTAAGCAAACTAAAATTAATTAATTGTCCAAGGTAATCAGAGTGATATTTTTCTATTAATCTACTGTTGCGGAATTAAACAAGTAGCAACTAATTTAACAAGAATGCAAATGTATATGCTGAGGTTTAATTCAGAGGAGATGAAGATTCCAGGGTTGTGATTGGTTTATCAATTCTATTAAGTTCACTAATCACACTCGTTAATCCAGATTATCTATGGTTGCTAATTAACGGATCGTTTATATGAATAGCATGTTCCGCACAATACTACTCGCCTGTCCACAATATATCAATCCTGTATTGGTATGAGTCTATCATGACGAATATAATACGATATTTCAATTGAGCAAGGTTGTTAGGTATATTCCTATCCTAACCGCGAAATCTTTTCCCGAGCCACGGGTTCAGAAAACAGGCTCTCTTTGATTCTACTCTAATCTAAACATGGCTTTCCCAAGCATAGCTACAACAATTCACAAGTTAAACTAGAATTAAGAAACAACACAAAATGATAATCCAAATTAACAGAGATGTAATTAATAAACGTTAATAAATCATGTCAACACAACCCTAGAAACTAGAGTGCTTAGCCACTCCATGTTCTTAGCAATAATTTTCCAAGTATTTTCATAAACAAATTACAAAAAAAGATGAAGGAATGAAGAACTCGATAATTTTCTCCTCCAAGAATGTTCCCAACGTCTTCTCCCCTTCAAAAGTCACGTTTTACCTTCACAAGTCACTTCCCTCTTTCACAAGTCACGTTCCTCCACAAGTCACGTCCTCCTTCACAAGTCATGTTCCCCCCCCCCCCACCCCACAAGTCACGTCCTCCCTTCATAAAAGTGAGTTTAAAGAACATTTATATGGGATAGGGTTAGCATGTTAGGGTCGTTCACTTCTCTCGTGCGCACCGAGAGTGAACGGGCAAAAGTTCTTTCTCTTTTTCTTTTTCTTCTAGGCTCTCATGCACTTCCATGCCTTTTTGCTATACTTCGCTGTTTTTTTTTCAAAGCTTTTCCTTAATAGCTCGTTCACTCTCTCGTGTGCACCGCGAGAGCGAACGAGCAAAGTCCTTCTTTTGTCTTTTGGTCCCGAATCAACTTCTTTTGCTCACATTTCGTCTAATTTGCTCCTACACATAAGAATGCACGTAATGAGCATAATTCACTATAAAAAATCATGTAACTTAACCGTAACCACAAAAGTTATGAGATGAAAGTATCCCGAAAATTATGCATTTTTTGGCCATTTATCATAACCCGCACTTAGAATCTTGGCTCGTCCTCGAGCAACTTTTCTACACTTTTACAACAACACGACCTTTTTAAAAACACTCTCAATAACTCATCAAATCAAGAATATTTAAAACTAGACTAAGCACAATAGTGTAGCATCCTCACCTCAAAGATTTTGACTCCAAGCACCACGCATTTTTCACAACCCGCCCACTTACTCTAACATAGAGGTCAACGACATTACTTTCCTTCATAGAATCAAGTGCCCTCACACAACAAAAGAGAGTAGTTTCACACACACATAAAATTCAAGAAATATTAGGAAACTCAATATAGAAAAAATTCACTCACTCTCAGAAACAACATTCATTGCCACAAAAGATGAACCATAGGCTTGCTCGTAGTGTACAACTCTACTAATCGAGCTCAATTCAGTTAAGGATCAATTAGGACTTTATTTGGTTGTAGTGTAGGCTGCGGACGGGTAGGATACATTTAAATATATGAGTACTAACATCCCTAAGTTCACTCTGTGAAAAATATTTGTCATCGATTTGACATGAGATTTTGTAAAGCACATATAGATGATTATGGTCCATTCATGATGTGAATGTGACAACATCTGATTTATGAATACATATTCATTCTTCAAAGAATATGAACGTGCTAGTGGTAGTGAATATACCGCACTCACCTCTAAAAGGAGGTTTGAGATGATATAAGAAAATAATGTCATTATTATGGCATGAATGGTCATTGGTCACGTACTTATTGTACGCCAAAATATTTTGGCATTGTGATTATTAAAAGACAACGATAATGCAAGAAACAGAACTTGCATATAATTTTGACCATAACCATGATGGTATAACTTTCTCTTTAAAAGAGATATTCACCATATTGATGTTGATGAATATGTGGTAGTACCAAGTTAATTGAGAGCTCTGGAAGAGCCAATTATTACTATTTTGGAGAAACACAATTGATTACCAATAAGGTATTGTGTTGTAGTAAGTCTCAAAGAAACTTATTGAGTTTCCAAAGTATACGCGAAAGCGGTTGATTATATTGAGACTATAAATAAATGAAAGATTTAATATCTTCTATTACTACAACTTGTAGCGGGATAATATGTATGTGAAAAGCTACCCGCTTTATTCTCCAGTTTGTACTACACAAATAAAAGAATACCATACTAAAGTGGATGTTTATTGATATAAAACCCATATCATAATAAACTTGGAGTTTATTGATAATTGCACACGTCATGGTGTATATCTGAAGTTTATCAATATTGATAATTTATTCAGTTGGCATAATTGGTTTAGCCATATCAATTTGAGTATGATGTGCAAAAATAATAGAGAATTCACATGGGTAAATATTAAAGAACTAGAAAGTTCTTTACGAATTCTCTTATATTGCTTGTTCTCATTAATTAATAGATCAACTAAAATTGGGATTGAATCCCATGAACGCTGGAAATATCAAAGGTGAATATGGGCCCATTCACCTGCCATGTATACCACATAAGATGCATCTATGAGATGGTTACACGTGCAATTATTATTAACTTGCAACGTGGTGTTTGCGAGGTAACTTGCTCAATAATTATTCGAGCATAATTTTCAGATTTTCTATTCAAGAAGTTCATCTTAATAAGTTGGTTTACATCACAGTTGGTTTAGCAAAATAATTTATTAAGTGCATCTACTTAATATCTAAACAAGTGCTTATGAGAACAAAGTTATCTATATCAGTTTGATATACGTTATATACGAAAGTATATTATTTTCTCCCTTCACAAGTGGTTTCAGGGTCAGGAACTAAATAATTCCATCTCATTATTATTGATGTGCGGTGTATATTTTGATTAGCACCATAACGCACAAAGATGGGTTCTCAAAGTTAAGGAAACAAGTTAGTTTTTCTAACATGAGGGGGAGACAAGATACAATAGTTGAGAAAAAGTTACATGGAATGAAGTATCATTTATACATCTAGATCCTCGAATAAAATAATATGAATTTGAAGTTCATAAAAGGATAATTCATGTGCAATTTATTGCAAAGCATGTCAGACGCATTTGCTGACCCAAAGAAAGTAACTATATTCTCATTGCAAATGCTCATATTAGAATAAGTCCTAGAAGGACAAAGTCTATAGTACGCTTAAAGCATATAGACAAATCGGTTTTAAATAAACTTCTTGATAAAGAAGATGAGCAAATGATCAAAATGATCATAATAAAGGAGGCAAGTGATCTAGAAGATCACGTGACATAACACTTCATAAAATCTCAAGAGAGATTCAGGTACCTGAAAATATGAATGAAGAGATCTCTATGTTATGTCTTTATGAAACAATATTGAAACCGATATAAAATGTTTGTCGACGACATCTATGACAGCGCTAAATATATATATGAGGATCTTAAGTCTGGAGAAACAATTCAAGTAGAATTTAGTTTCATATGAAAGACAAGTAGTTTTGGACCTGCAGTTCAAACACTTGAAAGTATAAA
Organism: Nicotiana attenuata; assembly: GCF_001879085.1. Classification (NCBI taxonomy): domain Eukaryota; kingdom Viridiplantae; phylum Streptophyta; class Magnoliopsida; order Solanales; family Solanaceae; genus Nicotiana; species Nicotiana attenuata. The sequence goes on along the minus strand of NW_017674684.1, from coordinate 46,958 downwards.
GTCAATGGTATGTGCGATTAGTTTTCGATATCTTATATGTCTAGCATGACATGAAAACTTGATATGCATCTAAAGTCTATTATATGGCTTATATGACTTAAAAATCCTTGAAGGATTTAAATTGCTTAAAGCATATAGAATTCATGGTCATGAAGTACTATATCCTAAATGCAATTTGTGCACATATATATCTTGCTATAACTATATGCACGATAATATGATAGCAAGAGTTTTCACCTCTATGTGAAGATATTGAAATGATGATTCCAACAAGATCATATGAAGACAATACATCTATCAGGAATGATGATTTCAAGGTGAAACAAATTCGTTGAAGTTAATATGGCTGATATTATTTATCAAATATCCACCAAAGATCTTTTGAAGATGGTGCACAAGATTGGGATGCAAATGGTTAAGGATGTGAATTGATGCTCTAATCAGGGGGAGTTACTACGCGTTGTACTCTTTTTCCCTTACAAGGTTTTGTCCCACTGGGTTTTCCTTGCAAGGTTTTTAACGAGGCAACCAAAAGGCGTATTGTTAGATATGTGTACTCTTTTTCCTTCTCTAGAATTTTTTTCCCGCTGGGTTTTATTTTAGTTAAGGTTTTAACGAGGCACATTATCTGTTGAATAGGCATTCAAGGGGGAGTGTTATAAATAGAATTCTATTTATAGTGAATGTCCATATTTAGAGAGATTCTAGGGTTTATTACTATTGGTAGCTAAGTCACCATCTCCCTATAAATAGAGGGTTCTATTCCATTGTAATTCATCCCAAAATTCAATAAGAATTCTCTCTCTCTCTTTCTCTGCAATATTGTTCTTCTGCTTCTATTGTTTTATAACAAACTAGTCATTAACCACCATTTTGGGAGAATAAACAGTTTTACAGATAAATCTCTTCTTTAAACAATGAGTGGTAATCACCATCATGAACAAATGAGCTCTCCCCCTTTAGCAACCAGAACCTTCTCCTTAGCATGTTAGCAGATGTTTATTAATTTTCTGACAACGCGTTGCAAGTTAAACAAGTAAAACTAAATGGCAATACCAAATAAATCTCCGCCAATTGCAATTACTATATATTCCACACGATACCAAATCAGAACCTTCTCCTACGTATTTAACCAATTCATTTCTGCAATATATCTCTTAAACAAAATCATTCTTTTTCAAGCAAGGGTGTGATCTAGTGGTTCAGTATAGATGGAATTCAAGCCCATAGGAAACCAGGGTTCTAATCCTAACATATGTTAAAAAGATAAGCAATCTTTTTTATGGCAATGGTGTCCGACCAGCTTGGGCGCAACTTGACTATTCCACAGGGTACCTGCTACCTCCCACCAACACAAGTACTGGATTATTCTTCTTATCAAGATTCAAGGCTTAGACTGATGGAAAGAAAATCACCTATTAATTTTGTCTCCACTGAAATTTGAACCTGAGAACTTGAAAAAGCTAGGGAATTTCTTCCCATCTTCCCAAGATTACACAGATATACAGTGCATTAACTACTGCTCGTGCAAGCTGATTTGGGCACGTTGTTTGAGAAAAAAGATAGAATTTTGAGCTAATATGCGCCATAAAAATTAGTATGGCCATAAATTTTCTCATTAAGATTAAAAATGAGAAGTTTAAAGTTAAACTATTTCTAATTTTTTTGGACATACACACACACAAATAGATTAGAACAATTTCAAACTATAATTTCACGCCTAATCTTGATGCAAAATGGTTTAAGTAATCCAATTATAACTCAAGATAAAAGTAAAAGTTTTGCCATGTACATTTGTGTGACGATAAATCAATCTCACTAAGAGTAAAATAAAATGTTTAAAATTATATTATTTCTACATATAGACAGGTATCTCTTTTTTTTTTTTTGGACAGGCTAAAAAGGAAAATATGTCGTAAATTGGGATAAAGGGATTAGAACAATTTCATACTAAAATTTCACATACAAGCTTGATACAAAATGGTTAAACAATCCAATTATAACTTACAAAAGAAGTAAACTAAAAGTTTCAGATGTAGTATTTGTACCTCAAATCGTATGTTCTTGTAAACAAGCTCCTCAACATTACTACCAACAGTAGGATTTGTAGTAACCACCTCTCCTAAATGCAACTTGTAAAGCGTCGTCGTTTTACCAGCGTTATCCAATCCAACTACAACGATCTTGTACTCTTTTGCTGGAAACATCATGAACCAGAATCTCGATATGAAACCTCCCATAATTTATAGATCTGATCCAAAAAATCGATTAAAAATCCAGATCGTGATTATCAGAATTAGAATCGAAGATCAGTAATTTGATCGGTGAGAAAATAAAGTTGAATAATTGATCTTTGATCTGAGAACTGCCTTTTTGACGAAGGAATGGGAATTTAAGAGTAAAAATAAGAAAGGAGAAGGAGATGAGACTAACGATTATTTTATATCTAAATATCTTTATTTTTAAATATCCACCAATATAATAATTATTGGTGGATAATGTGTAGATTGCCCATTTTTTTTTGCCCTTTTGCACTTTAGTGAATGGGAAATTTTAATAAAACTAAAATTTGAGCCTAAAACATAACTACTCACTCCGTCTCATATTAGCAAATGAATAATTTAAATATGCCCTTAAATTGATTAAAATTATTTAAATATATTTTTAAATAATTAATAAGATCCAAATATACACTAATATAGCTTTCACCATCAGTATGAGGTGAATATTTGAACCTTTTAATTACTTAGGAATATATTGAGATAGAAGATAATGTAAGGATTTTATGAGCTGATAGAGTATGAATAGTATATATAAGTTAAATTCAAAAATGATTTTTGTCCTTTTTCGTTTAAACAATATGAAATATTCAATAGGTGCTCCCTAAAAGGATAAGGTGCTAAAATGAAAAATAGTATCAAGTTTGAAGCTCTATCAATATATTAGATCTAATCTTTAAGGGGTTGTTTGGCATGGTATATAAGAATTGTAACGAATAAAGTATATTAATAATGATGAAATTAGTTATGGGGAGATTATTTCTTGTGGGCTGTTTGGTTTGATATATAAAGGTGTATAAAAATAATACTAAATAAGATGTATAATTAATACATATATTAGTTATACATCTGTTAAACATAAAATTCAAGCAAGAATTTCGTTCATGTCTCACAGAAGCAGAAGCTTCATTTCGTGCAAATAATTCAAGGAACAGGTATGTTAAGGCTATCTCTTCTTTCTTTTGGCATGATCCATACGATACGAACGAAACATGCAAATGCACAAATTCCATGANCCCATTAAGCCTATTTCTATCCAAGACAGTGGGTGGTGATCCTGGGAAAGTGGTGGTTGGACATAGACAATCGGATTGTTTGGAATGTGTTGTGGTAGTGGTGGGAGATTTTCCATGTTCAAAGGCCTTTGTGGTCGGAGGAGCTGTATTAATCTGTATCTTCTCCGATTGTTTAGAGGGAGTCTCGGCATGTTTGATGTTTTTGTTACTACTTAAAGTCGAGGGGTTTGGGGAGTAAGGTATAATTGCATCTATGTGCATGCAATCCGAGTGGGATAGCGTATTAGGATTTGAGTCTGGTTTTGTAGATTTGGGGTGGGATTTTGCATGGGCATTCAATGCCACTTGTCGTGTAGTAATTTTCATGTCTTCATTTGTGTTGTTTTCACTGGACAAGTGTAAGGTAGTAGTAATAGGGTTTTTGTCTTTAGTGGTAGGAAGATTAGGTGTTAAATAAAAATGTTTGTTTGTTACATTAGGAGGCTGACTTGTCATATTTTAATTAGTGCTAATGTTGGTTGTTTGGGTGTAAGTGTTTGTAGGGTGATTAGTAGTAGTAGCAGTTTTAGAGGGTTCCATATTACACGTGGACCTATGCATGTCTAAGTTAGTGAGTAATGTTTTTTTATTTTCAGTTTGGTTAGAGTCCAAAACCATGTGCTCGTTGCACAACTCAGAAAAGCTGTTTTCCAAGTGGAAACCATTGTTGTTCATGTTTGTGATGGTTTTGTTGTGCTTTGCCATTTCAATATGGCTTCTGTCTTCCTTGCTAGGAGAAGGAGTATTTTGAGATTTATTAACAAACTTGAAATTTTGTGTGTTAATATACTTACCCTAGAGGCATTAAATAACTTAACGTTTATACTTTCCTCCGTGGAGTTGTTCATCCTTGTGGACTGCTTTACTGACCTTCTTGTTTTCTGGAATGAGACAGTGTGCCAATCATCCTCATAGGTTGTTTTTGTAACGTTCTCAGTGCTCTGTAATTGGTTAAGTTTGTCTTCATGCTTCTCTCCTTTGTTTCTAGAGTTAATCACCATCAAGCATTGGCCATTTGTGTGGCCTAAGGACCCACAGTTTTTACAGAGTAATTTATCTCCTTCGTACTCAATGATTTGTTTGTACTCGTCTATAACTATGAACTTGTCCACTGGTTTGTTTAATGGTAGTTCGACGCACAACCTTGCATATCTTCCCCGTAAAGTGGAGGAAGTACAGGCATCCACTTTCAATAACCTTCCAATAGAGTTGCCAATCCTTTGAAGGATTATTTTATCATAGAATTCAGTTGGTAGATTTGGTAGACGGATCCATACGACAGTGCATATTTGTTTTGCATTTGCTGCCACAAAATTTGGCTTCCATTTTTGGCAACTTAAGAAAAAACCAAAAACAAACCATGGTCCTTTTTGCAGGACATGGTTCATACTTTCTGCTTTTTGAAGCTTTGCAATATAATAGTCAGACCCCAGATCGATCAATGGAAAACTTTCATTTAGCTTCCACAGTTCTTCAACTTTTCTTTTAAGTGTTTGATAGATGATCCGTTTGCCTTGTAACTTTATGATTATAGAATATTTCCAAGGCATGTACATACGTTCTTTATCCTCAGGAGAGAGAGTAATTCTTCCATTTTCAGACAAAAGAGCCTCTGCATTACTTGAGGATGGTTCAGTGTATTTAATATTTGGAAGAGGCATCGTTTGTTCAAAGCTAATGTTTGCCTCTTCAGTTCCTTTAAGGGGTTGGTTCTTAAAGGAGGTTTCCTGGTTTCCGGGGGCTTTGGTAGTATAATTGGTGACATTATTTTTATTAATTATGTCGGGTGGTTTAGGGGGAATCGTTGTCATCTCTAAATCTATGTCCATTTAGTGAAGGAGACGGTTGAGTTGTTAGAGGAGGGTTTGAAACTTTAGAGAGAAGGCAGAGCTTCTCTCACTAAACATGTGGGGGTGTTAGATAACATTAACCAAGGACTTTAATTAAGGCCAAAGTTCTAGACCAATAACGTAAGAAAAAGTTAAGTCAGTATATGAAAAGCTATTTTGCCTATTTTTACCAATTTGTTTAAAGAAAGACATGATTTGGTCGGAAAGATGAGTAGAACCTAGGACGTGAGGCAGAAGCATTTTAAAGCTTCAATAGAAGCAAATTTTATTGAAGTTTCATAGAATTCAAGCAAGAATTTCGTTCATGTCTCACAGAAGCAGAAGCTTCATTTCGTGCAAATAATTCAAGGAACAGGTATGTTAAGGCTATCCCTTCTTTCTTTTGGCATGATCCATACGATACGAACGAAACATGCAAATGCACAAATTCCATGAATGACTCTATTCATAGAAGTATTAGAGGTATCTATGTTCTTGAATTTTCATGTGTCATAATATTTTATCATCTGTTCATGGGTCTCAAAAAAATACGAAAGTTGAAAAGAGTTTACTTTATGATATTACTCAAAGAAAAAATGATCTTATGACATTCCGAAGAATTTTATTAACGTACTTTTCATGCATTGTATTCATGTACATTGACCCGTGACCAGATGGCGTAATATACGCGTATATATGTATGTATATATATGTATATGGGATATGGAAAAGGTTATGGCGTTATATACGCACCACCACCTGATCAGCTGGTATACGTTGATGATTTTGCCCACAGTGGCCAAGATGATATGATGGGATGCCCTCAGAGGCTGATGATGTTATGAAACATGTACCTATGCACGACATGATATTCATACGCATATGCATGATACTATAATTATTTCATGATTTACAAAGTTATTCAGACTTACAGGTTGAGTCATGTACTCTATATTTCTTCCATGTCTCTTATGTAATTTATGTGTCTTACATACTCGGTACATTATTCAGTACAATAATAAATTAATAATAATACCAAAACTAATACATATCTTATTTTTCCTAATTACATCCTACCAAACGACCCCTAAGAGTTCTGATTGGTGCCGTAATAAATGGACCAAAAGTGCTTGATTTTAGTAAACTTAATGACAGTTTTTGTCCAGTGTAATAGAAAAAGGACAAAGATAGAGTAACCCTCAAACTTAAGGGACTATTCAAGTTCCATTTCTTAGCACCTGCATCGCTATCTCCGCCATCGTCCTCTTCAAATTATTCGTACACTCTGTTTCTCTCATTTTCGCTCTTTCCCTTTGGCGCGAATTCTATCAAATACACCGCCGTTAACAACCGCCGGCCGCCGGCGAATCAAAGCTATTCCTAATCGCTATAATTTTCTGAAAATTTTCCGGTAGAAAAATGTCGCACGTTTTGAACTTTTTGGTTTCTTCCTCTTCCTGCTCGCCTACGACCTTCGCAACCTCAAAACGACCTGCATTTCCTCTCTCCACCATCCGTTCACGGTTACCGGTTAAAACATTTCTACGTACAAAAATCATAGCAGCTTCAGCTTCAGAGAACGGTTCGGGAGTGGTACGATCAAGTGCGACGCAGGTGCATGATACTTACAATGCGGTCGCGGATTTTGAGGTGGACGCGGTGACGGAGGCTGAGTTGAAGGAGAACGGTTTCAGGAGTACGCGAAGGACGAAGCTGATATGTACGATCGGTCCAGCGACGTGCGGGATTGAGCAGTTGGAGGCGTTGGCTGTGGGAGGAATGAACGTTGCGCGGATCAATATGTGTCATGGAACTCGGGAGTGGCATCGTATGGTGATCGAGAGAGTTCGGAGGTTGAATGAGGATAAAGGCTTCGCGGTCGCCATCATGATGGATACTGAAGGCAGTGAGATTCATATGGGAGATCTCGGTGGCGCTTCGTCGGCTAAAGCTGAGGTAATGTTCATTTTGAATTCACTGTTGTTAGATGTATACATCTGCTGCTGCTTCATCAATAGCGTTAAGTGTTTATGGGTTAGATGTTTAAATACTTTTACCTCCTTCATTGGTTACAAGTTAAGGTAAAACTAATAGTATAATTATTTTCTTAGAGCCCATTTGGCTTAGCTAAGTAAAAATAACTGAAGAACCATGCTCCGCATTGCTCTTTGTCGCACTACTTTTGCTAGCAACCAGTTTCGGATTCTCCTTAAGGCACTGAGTAGGGATTTGAATAGTAACTCTATTTCGGGGGCTCAATGTTGCTGGATCTACTCCTCTCCTCGGGCTCGCCCGCTCTATGCCCAATGCTTTAACTCAATCACATGAGGTCTCAGGTCAAATCCTAGCGGAGACAAAAAATGGTGATTTCATTCCATCGGCCTAAGCCTTGGTGATCAGAGGTACTCGGTACCTCTGCTGGTGGGAGGTAGCATACTTGGTAGAATAGTCGACGTGTTCGCAAGCTGGCCTGCCATCATAAAAAAATAGTTATTGAAATAACTAATGAGCTTCACAACAAAGAGTAGAGGCGAATGGTTCGAAAGTAGATGCTAGTGGTTCAAATCATGCCCTTAAACAAATTTACAAAAAATACAAATTGAAAATTATATTTACAAGGAGAAGGAAGAACAACTGAAATAGAAAGGAGAGAAAGTTCAGAATTTTGTTTTGGGAAGGGTATTTCATTTGTTTTGGGAAGGATATTTCAAAAATTACAAAAGTTATTAAGAATAAAATAGTAAACACTTTGGCTTATAAGACTTGGTTACAAGCACTTTTAGTGTTTACCAAATGTTTAGATAAGTCAAAAACTGCTTAGAAGCTTACCCAAACACACTCTTAGTCAGTAAAGTTAGAGCTAGATTCTGGTTTATCACATTATATTCAGGTACATCAGGTGTTGGTTCTATTATGGTATAGTGGGATTTCGAGATCTTTTCTTTGATTTCTTTTCTTCTCCCAAATTGTAGCACAAGAATGACTGGAATTGTTCTTGGGAAGTGCAAGCTTTTCAATTGTATTAGTAGCTCAATTAGGCGTTCCTCTTTTTGTAGTATCAGCAAAAATGAGTTGAGATTTGCTCTTATTGTTACGGCGTGGACAAAATTCTGGTGGATTAGGAAGCAAGAATTAGGGGGATGAACAAATGTCAGAAGTGGGTGGCATAGCCTGTTGGTTCCTTGCTGCAGTTTTGGACAAACCAAACCCTTTAGTATGTTGTTTTCCCAAGTTGGGGGGTAGAATCTCAGAGTCTTCTGGTTGCAGTTCTTTTTAGTTTTATTGTTTCAGTGGTAATGGCAGTCATATTTTCATGAACTTTTCATCTTAGGAAAAAAAAAAGAAACTATGTTGATACCAAGTATAATTTGTGAAAACTGTTTGAAGCTATTGAGAACAATGGATTACTTATCTTTATGCTTTTGAGCCGTCTTCATGTGCAACAGGCAGTAGATAATGACTCTACCTGTGCAGGATGGGGAAATTTGGACTTTCACTGTTCGAGCATTCGATTCACCAATCCCGGGACACACCATTAATGTTAACTATGATGGATTTGCTGAAGGTTTGCTGTATAAACTGAAAGAGAAAGTAAAACTATTTTTTCCCGAAGAACTGTAGTCTGTTTGGTATAATATAATATGTCCAATTTTCCATAAGGGAAACTACTTTTCAAATTATCTTTTGGTGTTTGGTTTAGACGCAAAGGTCGGTGGCATGTGATAATAGTAGAAAGTGGTAGGTTGGAACATGAGGGTGATGCTTTAATTGCTGCGATTAGTATAGTTAATAAGAAATATATACATGATGTTCAGCACAAGTGGTATGAAGTAAGAATTGACATAATTATTACTCAAACTGTTCTATATGTGGTATGACACAAAATGTTTTTACAAAAATATTTTGCTTCATAAAATCATTTTCTGGAGGTTTCTTGTCTCCAATTGTTAAAGTTTTTTACACAAGAAACTTTTTTTACACCAAATGGGGAAAACAATTTACATTTTTTAAAGGCAGAACTTATGTTTTCATTTCCAGTGCTTATTGGTAGATCAATCTTTTGAAGTTTCACTTTTTTGTTTTTGGTTTAATTGCATTGCTACAGATGTGAAAGTGGGTGATGAGCTACTAATAGATGGTGGAATGGTGAGGTTTGAAGTGATTCAGAAAATTGGTCCAGATGTTAAGTGTCTATGTACAGATCCTGGACTTTTATTGCCTCGGGCCAACTTGACATTTTGGCGGGATGGTAAATTAGTAAGCGAACGAAATGCAATGCTTCCAACTATTTCTTCAAAGGTTTGCATCTATGTTCCTTGTGCAGATCCTTTTTTATATGCTCAGCTTACTTAACTGCAATTGAGACATACATCTTTGGCTTAAGTATGAATTCTTGTAGTATGTATGTTTTCCTATAATTGCAATCTGCAGCTTTCTATCTCCACAAATTTTGTTGGCCTCATGATAAATATAATCTAGGAAGTTAAGCTCTCAATAACAGATAAAGTTTATGGAATCTAATTCCTTCATGTCTCATAGTTAATGCTTCAGATTTCTGATATTGACTTGTAATACTCTCTACTCTCTTAAAACAACAACAACAACAACAATAACAAACCCAGTAGTTTCCCACAAGTGGGGTCTACAAGTGGGGTCTGGAGAGGGTAAGATGTACGCAGCCTTACCCCTACCCCTGGAAGGGTAGAGAGGTTGTTTCCGATAGACCCTCGCTCTCTACTCTCTTAAAAGCTGGTTTATTTTCCTTTTTTGGTTTTCAAAAAATGTAAAAAAATCCCAATGGAGAAACCCTTTTCTATATTACACTTTAATACTATTTCTGTCTCCTTGTGCACTTCACTATCATTATTTTGGGACTCAAACATTCTTTAACTACAATTTTTAAACATTTGGTAAAATATTTAGAGTTTGGAATTCTACCACAACTCATTTGATATATTGGGTTCAAAATCAATTATTTGTATTTATTTAGTGAATTTTTAACACACATACAGAGTGAAACACTCTGTATCTACCCCTGTCTCTCACCCCTCGCAATGCTATTATAGATATACAGTCATATTCTTGATGATTTCTTATCTTAGTGATTATTGAATGAAATGTCTAATCAAATAGCTGCTAAACCTAAGTTACACTATTTTACATTGGTCTTTCACTAACTAAGCAGTTGCACTTTCAAATCTTATCATACAAATTTCATTTTCCAATTATATACATATGAACTTCCTTTTACACTAAAAGATGTGTGTTAATATTCCAACAATTAACGGCTCATTTATGCACTCATTTGTATTCTGTTGCATAAAGAGTAAAATGAGTTTTTGATTTTGCTTGAAGTAGAACGACCTTGAACTCTTACCTGGTGGTTAATATGATGTTGATGTACTTCTTAGCTCATCTTCATTCACTTTATTTGGTACTTTCTCCTCTACTCAAATTTATGTAGGTCCTGTGCATAAAGGATCTCTCGCACTTCTCTTTATGCTTGACTTTAAAAAACTGGAATTTTAGTCTATCTCAATTATTTTGTTGCTACAGGATTGGCTAGACATCGACTTTGGGATTGCTGAGGGCGTTGATTTCATTGCTGTATCATTTGTCAAATCTGCTGAAGTCATTAAGCATCTTAAGAGTTACATTAAAGCCCACTCTCCTAATTCGTAAGAATACAGTCGCTTCTAAGCATCAAAAGCTGCTTCTGCCATGATGCCTCTTTCCTTCCAAATGAAGTATCTTTGTAGGGGTGGGATGATTCATTAATATGATCTAATGTACTGTGCAGTGATATTGCCGTAATTGCAAAGATAGAGAGCATTGACTCATTGAAGAACTTGGAAGAGATAATTCAGGCATCAGATGGAGCTATGGTGGCAAGAGGAGATCTTGGTGCTCAAATTCCGCTTGAACAGGTCCCATCAGAACAGCAAAGGATTGTTCAGCTATGCAGGCAGCTTAATAAGCCTGTTATAGTAGCCTCCCAGCTGCTTGAATCTATGATTGAATACCCTATTCCAACTAGAGCTGAAGTGGCTGATATTTCTGAAGCAGTTAGGCAAAGGGGGGATGCTTTGATGCTCTCTGGTGAGTCAGCGATGGGCCAGTATCCTGAGAAGGCATTGAGTGTTCTAAAAAGTGCTAGTTTGAGAATTGAAAGAAGCTGGAGAGAACAAAAACACCATGAAGTTATTGAACTACCATCCATAGCGTCTTCTTTTACTGGCAGTATCTCAGAGGAGATTTGCAACTCTACTGCCCAGATGGGTAAGATTCTTTTCTATTGGATAAATTTATTTTTGAATAGATTTTTCTTTACAAAGATTGATTTTGACTTTGTATTGCAATAATGAAAAAAATGACAAAAAAAAAATAAATAATGAGCAGACCAGCCCACTTTGAAAGGGCTCTTTTTTATAGAGAGAGAGAGAGAAAGGGGGGGTTTTCTGGGGCTTTGGGGCTTTGAAGCAGGGCCACTTTATATAGAATTTTATTGGGTGAAATCCAAAAATAGCCAGATTTATAACTGGTCGTTCAAAAATAGCCCAGTTTCAAAAGTAATTGAAATTTAGCCACTTTTCATGTAAAGATAAATCTGAGCGAAAACACTGTTCAAAACCCGAAAAAATACGCCAGTATATTATGCTGGAGTTCCAGCATAAGTATACTTGAACTCCAGCATATTATACTGGAGTTCCAGCAAGTATACAGGTCCAGCATAAAATACTGGAGCCAGCAAAGTATACCGGTGCAGCATAATATGCTGGAGTTCATACACAGGTGCACCAAACTCCAGTATATTATGCTGGACCGGTTTCTGTTGCAGCAAAATAGTGGCTATTTTTTATTGACTTGGTAAACGCTGGCTATTTTTGAATGACCAGTCCGAAAACTGGCTATACTGTGCTATTTTGACAATTTTATTTCCTTATTATTTTCTAGCTTGAAGATGCAATGGTGGTTTGTTGCTAATGTTGACGTAAAGACTATACTTTGATTCATGAAATTTGAAATAATTACTCTAGAGAGAACGGGCGTAAACCCAATTAGCATTTTTGCAGTGTCCGTTAAATTTAGCAAAGACCAAAAGTTTTCCTTTAATGGATGGATATGTTTATTGGACGGGCACTTTAATTTTATAGCACCCTCACAGCAGAAAGAAGCAGTTATACAAATTGTGACTGCCTTACACAGTCGTACTTAAATTAATTCCTGATGAAACTAATTTAGCTCCCAAACCCCAGACCCAAACCAATGTGTCTTCAGAGAAGAACCTACATTCTAAAATGTTGTGGATATGGATGTTTAAATTCAAGTATAGGTTCAACGAGCCATTCATTGAAGAAAGCATATCTTAATGTTACCTGTTAATCCATTTTCTAATCTATTTTCTGACTGGTTGAGTGCTAATATCTGTTGTGATTCTGCAGCTAACAATTTGGAAGTTGATGCTCTTTTTGTTTACACCAAGAACGGACACATGGCTTCTCTCTTGTCACGCTGTCGTCCTGACTGCCCAATTTTTGCATTTACAACCACAACATCTGTACGTAGACGCCTGAACCTGCAATGGGGTCTGACACCTTTCCGCTTGAGTTTCTCCAATGATATGGAAAGCAACCTCAACAAAACATTCTCCTTGTTAAAAGCTCGGGGCATGGTCAGATCAGGTGACCTTATCATTGCTGTTTCTGATATGCTGCAGTCCATTCAAGTTATGAATGTTCCATGACCACCTGATTAAGTTTTTTTACAAGTTCTTAGCTGGGAAACCTTAAAAATCTATTTGCCAATCATATTAATATATGTTCATCAGATTTTTTCTTTGCTAGAGAGTTAACCACCACATCTTTATTGATTATATCCAATTCTTGGGAGCTGGATCACTGACATTTGGTGGAACTTAAACTGTTTTAGTAAAGATATATATGTTGCAAAATGTACCCAAGTTACAATTATTATTTCCTGTTTCGCATTATTTGGAAAATGTAGCCTCTTCTTGATTTATTAATTGGTACATTGGGAAAATGTTCAAAGTTGTCCCTTCTCCCTACACTATCGACTTTTACTAAACTTTGCCTTCCATTAGAAGTTGGCAACAGGAATGTTCGCGCTATTACTCTTTTGTCTCATATTTGCCTTTTTACTAACGGCCCTTTACCTGAGCTATTTACTACATGTTGGTGTCATTCTTAAATCATTTTGAATTTTTTATATTACTATAAAAATATTGAAACAAACATGAAAATATGGTTGACATAAGTGGAATATAGTCCTAGGATACCGTATTGACACTTGACAAGACATGACCAACGATTTAAGAAGGCAAAAAGGAACAAAAGAAGAGATTGTTGACAGTTTTTAGAAGACATTCATGAGATTAAGATATATTTACGCGGTGACCAAGATTAACATCCAATGTATGCGCACGTCTGAGTATCTTTGATCCATTGAGCGAGATCTTGCACACCAGACTCGCGGATCATGACCGACTTTTATCTGTGTTCGATCAGTTGATCTCACAGTCAAGCAAGCTTATATAATTGCGCTCAGGAGCAGAATCTTAGCTTGGACTGCCAGTCTTTTTGTCGGGAGGAAGAAACAATGAAGAGTTCAAATATTAATCTTAAATAGTGGCGCTATTCAACTGTCTAGACTCTAGAGATATCGAAAAGTTCAAAATGAAATCAAAAAGATAAATGTTGATCTAGTTCACTACCTTGACGCATTGACAGAATTGGTGGAGATCAATCTAGATCGAAATGACTGGTTTTGTGGTATTAAACTTTGTGCTAAAACCTTCACGTGGAACCTGCCTTAAGAGCGGTTTTCGAGACAAAAATAGGTCATTCTGTGGATCCAAGATAGAAATCCGGTCCTGCAACTCATAAGTTATGGAAATACATGTATTATTTACAGATTAAATGTGGTATAAGAACACATACACTTAAACTTGCCGTGCAAGTAGGCAATCTTTGTACAATAATGTTGGGGTTGAAGTGGTAGTGTGAATGGGAAATGAGGAAAGAAGGTGAAAAGACAACTTCGGCTTTTGCACTTTGTCCCTGATTGGTTAAAGACAAGAATTTTGTTGGGTTTAAATATAGAAGCACTTCCTTATGCTCTTAAAAGGAGCTAATAGGAAGGGGCCTCGCGCCGTCGTCGTTCGCTCGGCTTCGTCTTCGGATTCGGTCAATTGATATGATTGATTGACTTAATTTTTTGGACCAATAAAATGACATTAATTAATTATAATATTAATATTTTTTAATATTTTGAATGATCGTTATTTGTCACGTTAAATTAATTAATTTCCGTCTTTAATTTTCCCGCGTTAATTAAACAGCCACCAAAGAGAGGCGGCATTTCACGAATAGCCACCAAAGAGAGGCTGCATTTCACGAATAGCCATCTGCAGTGTGAACAAACACTTTCACACCCTTTCAGTCCAGAAATCGTTGGCTATAAATAAGCAGCCATTCCTTCAGAATTTTTTATCTTGAAATCTTCTGCTTCATCTCCTTCTTCTTTCTGCATCATTACTTTCAAAACAAAGTAAGTCAAGGTCGTGTGATTTTCACCATTATTTTGAGTTCGCTGATAACTTAGTGGTTTGAAGTGCCGCTACCGCTAAGTCGGAAGTTCCGTTCTATCCTGGGAAGAATTTATCCGTTAACCTTGGGCAACAGTAAGGGGATAAGATTCTTTAAGGACAAACAAGGAATTTGTGGGCTCGGAACATAATTCTGCCATTTCTGTGCATTTACTTTTCCTGTTTTTTAGTCACTTAAAAATTTCAGATTGTCTAACAAGCTTAAAGAATCTTATTATATATATATATATACTATTCTGATTTTCGAAGTGACTAAGGAGACTAAAACCTTCGTGGTTTTCTACTCCTAATCAGTTTGAAGAATAATCTCTTCACTGTATTAAAATCAGTTTGAAGAATAATCTCTTCACTGTGTTGTTTTGGGTTGAAGGAATAAATACTTCACCATTTAGTGAATCTGTTTGTGTCATTGACAGAAATGACTAACGGAGAGGAACAAATTGAACCTGCTGTGACTGTTACTATTAACACAGTTTCGGGGATGCCAGGTCCTAGCCGTCCTACTGCACCTGCAACGACGATGCCACCAGCGGAAAAGCCGGGGAAATTTTCTGGTGTTGACTTTAAGAGATGGCAGCAAAAGATGTTCTTTTATCTAACCACTCTAGGTCTGCAAAGGTTCATTCAAGAGGATGTTCCAGTCGTGCCTGAAGGAACCCCTGACAACGAGCGCTTCCTAGTTACTGAGGCTTGGAAGCACTCTCATTTTCTGTGCAAAAATTACATATTTAGTGGGCTGGAAGATGGCTTGTACAACATTTATAGCGTCATGAAAATATCAAGAGAATTATGGAATGCTCTTGAAAAGAAGTACAAGACTGAAGATGCTGGACTTAAGAAGTTTGTGGCCGCCAAATTTCTGGATTTCAAAATGATTGACGGTAAATCTGTAATAACGCAAGTCCAAGAATTGCAAGTTATTGTTCATGACCTCCTTGCTGAAGGTATAAAACGAGTCAATATTTTTATTCAAAATATTAATTATTTTACTAATTATAAATTTATGATTGAAGGTATGGTCATAAATGAAGCGTTTCAAATTGTGGCATTTATTGAAAAGCTGTCTCCACTGTGGAAGGACTTTAAGAATTACTTGAAACATAAGCGCAAGGAGATGACGCTTGAAGACCTTATTGTTCGTCTACGGATTGAAGAGGACAACAAGGCTGCTGAGAAGAAATCTCGTGGAAATTCAACAATAATGGGTGCAAATATTGTTGAGAAAGCTTCAACGAGTAAAAAGAGAAAGAAGCCGTCTGGATCAACGAATTATCCAAGCAAGAAGAGGTTCAAAGGTAATTGCCACAACTGCGGAAAGGTTGGACACAAGGCTACTCAATGTCGTGCAGCAAAGAAGGACAAGAAGAAAAGACAAGGAAACATGATTGAGAAGAATGATGAAATAGACGAACTATGTGCCATGTTTTCAGAATGCAACCTAGTCGGAAATCCTAGAGAATGGTGGATTGATTCAGGAGCAACTTGACATGTTTGTGCTAACAAGGAGTTGTTTACTTCTTATGCTCCCGCTGGACCCGATGAAACAGTGTTTATGGCAAACTCCGCTACTGCAAAAATTGAAGGAACGGGCAAGGTGGCTTTGAAGATGACTTCGGGAAAGATTGTGACTCTAAAAGATGTTCTTCATGTTCCTGAAATGCGGAAGAATTTAGTCTCAACATCACTTCTAGTCAAGAATGGCTTTAAGTGTGTTTTTGTTTCCGACAAGGTTGTAATTAGTAAGAATGAAATGTATGTAGGAAAAGGTTACCTGACTGAGGGCCTTTTTAAGCTCAATGTCATTGCCATTGATATGAACAAAACTTCAGCTTCTTCTTACTTGCTTGAGTCAAATAATTTATGGCATGAACGTTTAGGCCACGTCAACTTCAAAACTTTGCGAAAAATGATTAATTTGGAAGTATTACCTAAGTTTGAATGCAATAACTCGAAATGTCAAATATGTGTGGAATCAAAGTATGTTAAGCATCCTTATAAGTCAGTTGAAAGGAATTCAAATTCTTTAGACTTAATTCACACAGATATTTGCGACATGAAGTCAATACCATCTCGCGGTGGGAAAAAGTATTTCATAACTTTTATTGACGACAGTACTAGATATTGCTATATTTACTTACTTAAGAGTAAAGATGAAGCAATAGACGCATTCAAGCAATACAAAAATGAAGTTGAAACGCAATTAAATAAAAAGATTAAAATGATAAGAAGTGATAGAGGCGGGGAATATGAATCTCCTTTTGAAGAAATATGTTTGGAAAATGGCATTATTCACCAAATAACTTCCCTTTACTCACCGCAATCTAATGGAATTGCAGAAAGTAAGAATAGAACATTAAAGGAGACGATGAACGCTTTATTAATAAGTTCTGGTTTACCTCAGAACTTGTGGGGTGAAGCTATTCTTACAGCTAATCAAATACTGAATCGAGTTCCCCATAGCAAAACACAATCCATTCCATATGAAAAATGGAAAGGAAGGAAACCTAATTTAAAATATTTTAAAGTGTGGGGGTGTTTGGCTAAAGTGCAAGTTCCTAAACCCAAAATGGTAAAAATTGGACCAAAAACCGTTGATTGCGTTTTCGTAGGATATGCAACAAATAGTAAGGCATACCGATTTCTGGTTCATAAATCAGAAAATCCCGACATTCATATTAATACGGTAATTGAATCGGATAATGCTGAATTTTTTGAGAATATTTATCCGTATAAAATGGAATGTGAGTCGTCTAATAAAAAATCTAAGCGACCTCGGGAAGAAGCAAAGGAAAGTTCGTTTGATGAAGAAAATCCAAGACGTAGTAAACGTCAAAGGATAGCTACTTCCTTTGGACCAGATTTTCTGGCATTCTTATTGGAAAATGAGCCTCAAGCGTTCAAAGAAGCAATTTCTTCCTCGAAAGCACAATATTGGAAAGAGGCAGTCAATAGTGAGATACAATCCATATTAAGTAATCATACCTGGGAATTGGTTGATCTTCCTCCGGGAAATAAACCTTTGGGTTCTAAATGGATTTTCAAAAGAAAATAAAAGCTGATGGTACTATTGACAAATATAAGGCAAGATTAGTTGTTAAAGGGTTTTGACAACGAGAAGTTCTTGATTACTTTGACACATACTCTCCGGTAACAAGGATTACATCTATCTGGGTGTTAATAGCGTTAGCCGCTGTGTATGGCCTTCAAATCCATCAGATGGATGTAAAGATGACCTTCTTAAATGGGGATTTAGAGGAAGAAATCTATATGGAACAACCTGAAGGGTTTGTAGTCCCCGGAAAAGAAAAGAAGGTGTGTCGACTTGTCAAGTCACTTTACGGACTAAAACAAACACCAAAACAGCGGCATGCGAAATTTGACCAAACAATATTGTCAAATGGTTTCAAGATCAATGAGTGTGACAAATGTGTTTACATTATGAATACTCCAAATTAAATAGTCATTGTTTGTTTATATGTGGATGATATGTTGATAATGAGTAACGATATTGCTAACATAAATGCTACTAAGCGCATGCTTACTAGTAAATTTGATATGAAAGACTTAGGAGTTGCAGATTTAATTTTGGGAATCAAGATCCTACAGACTCCTCAAGGTCTAGCTTTGTCTCAATCTCATTATATTAAAATGGTTCTTGAAAAGTTCAAATATTTGGAATTTAAAGAAGCAAAAACGCCAATTGATTTAAACCATATTCTTGCAAAGAATAAAGGTGAAAGCAAATCTCAATTGGAATATGGTCGAGTGTTGGGAAATTTGATGTACATTATGAATTATACACAACCTGATATAGCTTGTGCAATAAGCAAGCTTAGTCGATAGACAAGTAATCCCAACCAAGCTCATTGGATAGCAATGAAACGAGTCTTGGGATATCTAAAATATACTCAAGACTATGCAGTGCATTACAATAATTATCCCGCAGTTATTGAGGGATATAGTGATGCAAATTAGATCACCGGATCAACGGAAATAAAATCCACAAGTGGATACTGATCACGCCCAACTATGCCTTCTAAAAAAGAACTCTGCGGACGTTGCAAATATAACCCTAGTATTACGCCCAGGGTCGAATCCACAGAGAGTTAACCTATCAACCGCTATCTTCAAACCCACTAAGTATTCAGCACCAGCTTCTCAAACATTCAAATTCTCAGTTGAGTGTTCTTTAACAACTAGCTTGCAAGTAACTAAATGGCTGTAACTAAATTAATAAGGTTGTAAACAATTATGGGATAAAGCTAAGACAATGGTTTCCCCTATTGATGGAATCCCTCCTGTTTATGCTCATACAAATTTACCCACTCATCTCTATCAATCTTGAACGCTAATCTTACCGCAAATCTCTCCCGAGTAATCACAGTAATCTACTATTGCACTCTCCCGAGATACACTAGCTTGCTTTATTTAGCACAATTCAATTTAGATTGCACCCAAGACTTCGTTATTCCTAATCCCGCCTTTAAACCCGCAATTATAGATTCCTCTAATAATCTAGGAGTGGTGTTGTCAACAATACCCTAAATATGCACTCTTTTCCAAGTTATGCACACTAAATAGGTACAGCTAATTGAGGATCCTGTCAATTAACTACAACGAACACGAAGTTGAACAAATAAAGATTAAACTAGCAATTTGTATTCACATAAACAAGAAGTTCATCACCCAATAGGTTCCATCAAAGCCTTAGACAAGGAATTTAGCTACTCATAGATATGGGAGAATAAACTACGCTTGAATTCATCATAAAAATCAAAAGAAACCTAAAAAATCAATACATGCCTCTCTTGGGCGGAGTCTAGTGTTTTAAATAGGGTTTAGGTCTAAAAATCCCGTGTTTTACACTTAAGTCCCTGAAGTTTACTGTGCCCACCGCGGTTCTACCGCGGTCGCGGTAGAACCGCGGCCAAACGCCCTCGCGGAATCTTCAACTTTCAGAAACTGCCTTCCACCGCGGTTTCACCGCGGTCGCGGTAGAACCGCGGTGGAACTTGTACCCGGAAATTTCGGCCTGTTTTGAATGGGATACTTGGGAAATTCAACAATTGGCCTTTTTTCATCAATAGTTGACTCCAAAACCGCTCCTTAGCCTTTCTTACACCTATATCACCTGCAAATCATGAAAAGCACTAATAAGAGCATTTTGTTGTCATTTTTCCACATTAAAAGTTCACAAGAAGGTGATTATTTGGTGCGTGATTATAGTCAAATTCACCTATTATCAACACCCCACACTTAAACCTTTGCTCGTCCTCGAGCAAGCTAAACCACACTTCTATATCTAACTGTGCAATGTATTGCCCCAATTTATGTCACACCTGATATTATCAAAGACCGACCTAAGCAGTGCGCAATCATAACTCAAATGCAGACTCTCATGCCATGACACACTTGTGCTCACTCTAATTACTCTAACTGAACTGAAGATTCACTTTTTCTTCCTGAGTCACATGCCCTCACATAAACACGATTTGAGAGTAGTTCCACACACAATAAAATTCAACAACGAGGAACCATATATAAACAGAATTCACTCACTCTCAGCAAAGAGCATTCACATGCCACACAGATACACCATACGCTTGCCCCTAGTGTAATACTCCACTAATCGAGCCATTCAGTCAAAGATCAAGAGGTCTTTATTCGGTTGTAATGTAGGCTAAGGGACGGGTAGGATATATTTGGATATAGTGACTAACCTCCCTAAGCACTTTTAATACATACTTTCTTTTATTTTGCTTTCATGATCAACCCACTTGTTTCTCCACATTTTATTTCACTTGCGCCACCCCACTTCTCGTTAGGTACAACTGGCTCCTTTTCTTTTTCTCTTTTCTCTTTTTTTTTTCAGATTTATTATAACTGCCAGTTCACCAATCAGACCTTCATTCTTGATTTTTCCCCCTCTTTTTTTTTTCTTTCTTTCTCCCCACCCCACACTTTGACTTTTGTATATACTTTAGTGCTTCAAGTGCTTCTAGGAGGGAAAAGTTCAATTAGCGTATTTAAACACCACATTTTAGATCATTATAGGGTTATCAAAGAAAAGGCTTCAGGCTCAAAGGGGTTAACTATGGTAATATGCACAGGTGGATTTCCGAGTATAAAGGGTTACACAAAGAAATGCCTCAATCATCTCTAAAACCGAACAACTTCTATTTCGCTTTGCACACACACAGGGCAAGTTCTAGGTATCATATGCAAACATAAGATGCAAATAACAGCTCACACACACTTAGCATGTAACTCATTCCGAATCAGTTCATCAACACAATCATACGAGTGTTCAAGCAAGACAAGATGTGCAAAATTAAGGCATATATTATGAGTCCACAAACAAGCTTAGATGCCACACACTCAAGTTCTTTTCTATACAAGTGTACACATTTGGGGTTACATTCTGACCTTCACCCATTTATCTTAAACTTCAAAAAGAAAAAATCTTACTACCTAAACCCCCGGGTTTCAAAC